>NC_134581.1:67787500-68032500 GCF_037038515.1 Microtus pennsylvanicus | reverse complement strand
GAAAGGCTCCTTCTGTGTATCCCATTGACTCAGCTCAACAGCCAGGAAGGAGGGGACAAAATTATACAGAACTCGTCCTCTTCACAGAACCAAGGGAATAATGGTGTTTTGATAGTTTGATGCTCAGGTTTTACTTTTAGGCCCTTCTGTTGCACAGGTGACAGGAATGTCGGGGACAAAGCCACTTTAACTTGTCAGGTCATAACAGCTTTGCTTGGAGCAATTAGTCTCTCAGCGTTTGCCCGTTTTCAAACGTTTTTCCTTTTCCAGTTCTCTGCCTAAGACGTTAGTACGGTTCAGAGAAAAGTCGGCCTGTTCTCTTCTTCTTTCACAGGTTTTAGAGGAGAATCATAAATAACACTCTTCAACAAAATAAAAAAAAATTGATTGAACAGTAAAAATGGGCTGCGGCAGGGAGGTGGGGACTCTGGGTGAGGAAAAAGGTCACATTTCTGTAAGGAGCAGTGCTTCTGCCTGGTTCCTTAAGAAAAAGACAATGAGATCCACGGGCTCTGAATTATAGGCCCACGAGGCGCACCAAGAAAGCCCCATTTCAAGTTCTAAGGGTCTGCAAGTCCACAATAAATTAAAGAAAAAGACTTAGCATCAATGCAGGAAGGCACAACAAAAGTAACACACCGCATACAGCATGCCGTAGCAATACTTCCCATATCAGAAAAGCCCTTTCAGGGGAGAAATAATTTGTAATACCTATATCCAAATGTCTGTCTTAATTTTGATTAGTATTATGTTCTCATGAAATATCTGATCATATATCTATTACCTGAAAGCCAAATCTACTTCCTTGTGTATATTCATGGTTGGTTAAAAAATTCAAATGTAAGTATGCGCTCTTAGGGCTGAAACCACACTGCTTTTTAGGTACCTCCCTGACTCCCAAATTGTCTCCATACATTTTTTAAGTTAGACATTCCGCTTTTTCATTAAGATTTCTTAGTGTTGTGAGTCCCTAATAAGCATGTTGCCAATACCATCGTAAGTGCCCATTCATCCAACCCATTATTATCTTTTAGAAGTGGGCAGGGATCACATTTTAAACTGCCTAGATAATTATAATAAGCATGATATTAATTGAAAACTCTGTAAATAAGCATGAAATTTTTAATTACTTCGGGAATATGGAGACTCTAATTGATTCCGACTGAACCACGGTAGCCGCAGCGTACATCCAAATCCGCGGTACGAATGCAATGGCAAGAGACAGAACTGAAGAAACAAATGATTCCCCCACTGTTTTATTCCTGCTCCCAGAAAGAGCCATGTAGAACTCCAGTCATTAGCTGAGCATGCTGGGAAATCTGGCCCTTCCAGTAAGATATTCACAGCATGAATTTAATGAGTATCGAATACAAATAGAGAGAGAGCTTGTTTAGCCTCAGTGTCTCCAGAATGGTCACTTAATTAAATTACCTATATTATAGTACAGACATGATAGAAGGCAATACCCCATAAAAATAATATTACAGGCTGTTTAATACGATAGAAAGATATTGGTATTTTAAGAGCCCATTGATCTTACCTTTTGCAAAATGAGATTTACTTGCAAATAAATCAAGTTTTTTTTTTATAGCTTGAAGCTTATGCAATCTATAGAAGAATCACATTATGGGGGAAAAAGCCAAAATAACAAATATAAAATTCTCCACATTCCTATCAGGGGCTACAAGAAAGTATGCAAATTTCTTTAGCTCCAAATAAATCTGATCTTTTCTGAAAGTTTCTACTATAAAAATTTAACAGGCACATTCTTAAATGATAGGATTACGGTGACCTTTTGTGTTCTCTGTCTGAAGCTATCTTCTTAACTTTCTCCAATAAAACACATACTTAATGAGGAAAACCAGTACTTTCATCAAGTCTTGGTACAGTAGCATCCAGAGACAGATGCAGCTTCCCACTTTGCCTACTTTTCTCATCACTGTAACAAAATACATGGTAGACACAACTTAAGAGCAGTTGTATTGGGTCCACAGCGCCATCCGAGGTAGCAGGGAAAGCCCAGCAGAGGTCTCGGCAGCCGTGGCGTGTGATAGAGGCTCACACATCTTAGCAGATCTGAAGTGGGAAGCTGGGGCAGAAGTGGAAGCCGGTAGTTTCCCAGGGCCTGCTGTCAGAGGCCTCCATCAACTAGGCAGGCCAGAAGTAAAGCCATCCTAAAGCACCGCCAACACCATGAGGTCAAGTGTACAAAACATGATCCTGTGGGGCAGATTGCCAGTTTCAAGCCACAACACTGACCAAAACAATGTCATATACGGCTCCAAACTCACTGGAATTATTCAGGAATAGATTATGTGTTTTCTTTTCAATACATTGAATTTTCTAAAATGTAAAAGCTTTTCTTTTATTAAATAAATGGGCAATTTGTTAAAATCTCTAAACTACTGAAGAAAACTCACTTACCACTCTGTTAGTGCTTTCAAAAAAATAGCAGTAGACATAAGGTATATACTAATATATGGAGGGAGGTTTTAAGTAATTTCTTCCTGTGGCAATGAAGACTGAGATGCTCCATTCCATGATCAGCCATCAACAAGCTGGCGACACAGGGAAAGTAGTGATGTAGCTCTCCAGAACCACTTATGGTGACAGTTTCTAAGTCCCAAGTGTTAAGGACCAATATTTGTAAGCTCCAGTCTGAGTTCAAAGTCTTAAAGAACCAGACAACCAATCAGATAGACCCCACATAGCCCAAGGGAATGCAGAGACCAATAAATGTCCCAGCACACGCAGTCAGACAGAAAGAGCAAACTCCCATCCCCTGTTTGTGTTGTATTCCTCTTCTCAATAGAGGGCACAGTGTCCCTACACTGATGAAAAACATCCACTTTCCTCGGCATGCAGAATGAAATGCGATGGATTTCTTCTAGAAGCAGACCCAGAGGTACACTCAGAAATAATGGTTAACCAAGCATCTGGGCCCCTCATGGTCCGGTCAAGCTGACACATGAGATTAAACATCACAGAGGACAAGTTCTAGGAAGACACATCACTCTCCTCTTTCGGGAGAGTGCCGCTGCCAAAGAGGAAAGGAAGCTCACCCTTACGTTCTTGCTCTCCCTATTCCTTCCCTGGCACCTAGCATTTATGAGTCACCTGTCACTTCAGCACAAGCTCAAGTGACACCCCCTCACCATCACCTTGCAGTCTAAATGGCCATCATGCGCAGTCAGCCAACAGAGGGCCCCTGGCTGTAGGTCCAAGCGCAGCAGGCTGGCAGTTTATAGAGAGACATTACCCTTTTTAGGTTGAATCTCACAGGCATTGTGACTTATCACTTTGCTTTCTTTGAGCGTTTCCCACAAAAGGCCCATTTCTCCCTGGAGTGTGAGCTCCTTCTGGCTCTAGGGAGCACACACGTGGATAATGCTGGAGCACAGCAAGTATGATTTGCATGTTTGTGTTTTAGAAGATGTGAGTGAAACCCTGGAGGAGAGTCTAGCTGATGTGTTTACTTTATTAGATCAAGGTGAAAGAAAACTACAATAATGTTAACTGTGCCGAGGAACTTTAATTTGGCCTATCATAACTTGAATCACATGAATTTTCACTGGGGATAAGTACACACACACACACAGGGATTAGACAGGGACAGAAAGTTGAACAAACTATAGGGAACTACCTCTGGCACTTCACACCTTGTATGAAACGAATGGCAGCTTCCACTCAAGTTGTTCCTTTGACAGCCATTTATCCCCATAAACATGAGGAAACATGACCTCAAGGGCTAATCTGGTAGGGATTAATTAACATAGTATGTTTATAAAGAGGTTGAGTTCAAAATAAGTTTTAATTCAAGTGAAGAAGTATACAAATTCCTGTGTGTGTGTGTGTGTGTGTGTGTGTGTCTGTCTGTCTGTCTGTCTGTCTATCTGCCTGTCTGTCCCTCTGTCTTTGTCTACCTCAAGTTCTCACATACACACCACATACACACTAGTGTTAAAGGAAGGATCAGAAGTGATTGCTCAAGGCCTCCCCCAAGAAACTCAGATCAGTGGATATGTCTGATGCTGCTAGATATGGTTTCCATGGCAATAAATACTGAACAGAGATCTTCTAATACCTATGCTGATGAGAGGGATCAGAAATCAGTAAAATAGCTCATTCAGTAATAAAACATAATTATCAAAATCACTATAGTTGCTCTTACCACTGTTAACTATAACCATTTTAGGAGACTATGGGGCTCTTTCCATAGTTCAAAGCAGAATGAAGGGGCTGTTTACAAAACTATCATACAATAACTTGATGCTGAACCCTAACAGATCTACAAAGAAAGCAAACAGCAGAGTCAGTGACACTCCAAGTAACTGAGCCTGAAGTTGGTCAACATAAGCAGTGCTTAGCAAACACCAGAAGGAACTGTGATAACAAGGTCATCCACGGCTGTGGTCTTGGCATTTCCCCATAAACAATGACCTTGGGTCTACAAGGCTTTGTGAATAAATGCTTTAACAAAGGAAACACTTCTGGTCATTTTTACTTAGACCCCAGACTACACTGAGGAGCACACAGGACAACATACACTCATGGACAGATTCTTCCAAAGTGACCTGTGAGTCAATTTTGACTTGTATTTATTTGTCAAGGATATAGAAGGCTAGTCTATGAATACAGTTATAGAATACTATAGAGATTTCTTCTGTCTAATCTACAGATATCATTTACCCTAGCATGGCCACATATGCAAAGTAAGCCTGCATTCCGCTCATACCAGAGAGGATATTACCTGGTACTTACCTGTCACTGATGCTAACATTCATTTTGCCTTCGGCTATTTGAAATGCATTTAGTCTGCCTCCCAGATGCTCTTGGACAGTCAGTGTAGAAATATAAAAAATAGAAACCTTTTTCTCAAGGAATTTAGAGAGACCTGTCTACAAATCAGTGAAATAATGAAAACTAGAATTTAAAAGCAAAAGACTAGACTATGGTGGCCCAAACAAGCAAGGCTCGTCCATTTACCCCAATGCCAATTAAAGAGACAACAGATGAAAAGCAGAGAAAGATTTGTGTTGACAGAGGTTTCTGTCCTGCCCGATCCCAAAGCCATTCAGCCCCAAAGAAACACACAGAGGTCTACATTAATTATAAAAGGGTTGGCCTATTAGCTCAGGCTTCTTATTAACTCTTACATTTTAAATTAGCCCATAATTCTTGTCTGTGTTAGCCACGTGGCTTGGTACCTTTTATCTGTGAGGCATTCTCATATTGCTTCCTCTGTGTCTGGCTTCCTCTGTGTCGACTACAGACTGAACCTTTTCTTTTCCCAGTATTCTCCTGTCTGGTTGCCCTGTCTATACTTCCTGCCTGGCTACTGGCCAATCAGCATTTTATTAAACCAGTACAACTTATACAGCTTTACAGGGTATAAGACCGTTGTTCCATAGCAGATTTAATCAATGTATTGAAAGAAGAAACCAAAAAAATGGTGACCAGTGACCCCAAGTTCTTTTTTGAGATACTGATTTGAGTTTAAGGTTCCAAGGGAGGATTGTGACAAAGACCAAGGGTATGAGCAATTAAATGGTCCTGCTCAAGTCAGTCCTAAAGGTGGGCTGCTAAATTATTCTAGGGACCTGTAATTTCTTAAGATGGTCTGGTCCAGGAGTAGCCTCTCCCTCATAGAAGACCATTCTCAGCTAATGGCTTGCCTGTGTGGCTTTGCTCTTTCTTGAACCTAAGGTGACTACAGGTTTAAGACAAGAATTTACCTTTGTGACTCCAGCCTCGAGGGAGGCTTAGGGGGTGAGATAGGTAAGGAAGCCGAATCATAGAGTTTTACTAGGATCCAATTTGTCAAGCGTTCATTTACATTTATTGCTCTCAGATCCCTTGGGAGGTTAGCATGCCAATGCAGAATCAAGCAGAATTTTAACCCTGATAAACCAGGCAGACACAGAATGAAGACAGAGATGGTGGGGTGGGCTTTGAGCTTATCTTTGCCCCAGATTCCATCTACGTTATTATAAGTATCAAAAACAATGTTTTTCCAGCTACTCCATTCTATCTGTTCCATTTTACCACCGTGGACAATTTAGCTTTGCAATTTCAGTAGCAGAACAATGGCGGAACGAAAACTCTCTTGCATGTATTTGATCATCATATGTGTGCTTTGCTGCTGAGGGTAAAGACAAGAATAGAACTGGGAGGCCATAAGGTGCACATATGTTCAGTTTCATAGACGCCGTCTGACAGTTTTCCTAAGTAGCCGTGCCAGCTCCTAACCACACCTGAGCGTACGATAGCTTCAGCTGCCTCACATCCTCCTACTCCTTTGAATGCAGTCCCGTGGCAGCCCTTTCCGTAGGCATTAGTGCAGTTTTAACTCAGAATCTGCCTGGTGGCTGATGAAGTGAGGCATCTTTTCTTGGGTCTTTTAGCTGATGGCACATCCCCTTTGGAGAAGTGCCTATTTCTATCCACTGCCCATTCATTCTTTCTCTTTCCTTACTAAGCTCTATGCGTTTGTGAGGTTTCCAACTGAATTCCTTTGTTTGCCATATGTAGTTTGAGTATCTTCCCACACTCTACAGCATGTAATTTAACTCATCTCTGTGTCTCTATAACAACTTAAAGAATTTTATTATATCACAACTTGTCATTTATTTATGTATATGTATTGCTTTCTGACATTTAGAAATATTTATATGCCAATGAACATAAAGATACACCATCATACTTTCTTTTAGCTTTATCATTATGTCCTTCATGTCTAGACCTATGATTCAACTGATGTCAACATTTATAGTGTTATTAAATAGGGACACAAGCTTATTTTTAATGAATTTTTAATTAGTATAGTTCAAATCGTTAGTAAGTTGTCTTTATTACAAAGCACCACATCCTGACCAATTGTATGCGGTACTTATAAGTCCAGATCTGTTTATGAACTTCTATGGTGGCTTCTCTCCCTACCCAAGTATACTTAGTACTTAGTTACTCAACATTAAGATAAAGTTTGATATTGACAGTGCATGTTCCAACTTAGTTCAGTTATTTGAGACTGTCCTATTAACCCATGTGCCTCAGTCCTTCACATGGATTTCTAAACTAATTTGTCAGTTTTTAAAAACAAATAACTTACTGGGGCTTTGGTAGTAACTGAAGGGGGTCACACCATTGCAATATTAGACGGCTACAGTCTGAGCAATCTGTCCTTCCACTTGGTCATGTCTCTCAGCTTTACACATTTTGCTATGTGGAGACGACACAACTACCTTAATAGACTATGTCCTCAGAACCTTTGTTCTGCTTACTGTTTGAAATCCTATTATTTATAAATTCATTTTCTAAATATTCACTGCAAATCTGTAAAATAGAACTAACTTTTGTCTTCTGACTTTACGTTGGCTTATCCTGCTAGACTCACATATTCTCTCACTGTCTGTAGATTTTCAGATACACCAACTATGGACAAAGACTATGTGTTGTGGAATAGCAGTTTGAGATCTGTTACATTCTTTTATCTGTGGAATATATGTTTAATGATGCAAAGATGTGTTGCAATCTTTTATGTTACATTTGTTTGACTCTGTGAAGCTGTGGTACTGCTGCCTGTCTGAAACACCTGATTGGTCGAATAAAGAGCTGAACTGCTGGTAGCAAGGAAGGAGAAAGAAATAGGCAGGCTGGCCAGGCAGAGAAAATAAATAGAGAAGAGAAAGATCGAGGAGCAAGAAAAGGAGAAGAGGAGGATGCCAGGGGCTAGCCACACAGCCAGAAAGAAGAAACGAATAAATAGACAGAAATAGAGAAAGGTAAAAGCACAGAGGCAAAAGGTAGATGGAATAATTTAAGTAAAGAAAAGCTGGCTAGATATAAGCCAAGCTAAAGTCGGACATTCATAAGAAAGAATAAGTCTCCGTGTGATTATCTGAGAGCTGGGTGGGGTCCCACAAAGAGCAAAGACACACACACACACACAAAAAAAAACTCAACAAAAACTACAATAATGTAAATCTTTTTCTAGCTCTTTTGTCCCTGTTGAACTCTACCTCCTCCCAAGTTTCCATTTTTCTGTCAGGGATTTTTTTTTCTGCATGAAAAGCCCTTGTAAGGATTTCTTTTACTTTAGGTCTGATGGCAGCAAACTGTCTCAGCTTTCATTCTCTCTGGAAATACATTTATTCTGCCTCCTTCTTCTAACTATCCACTGAAGTATAATATAGACATAGAAAAGTATACATATCATAGTTTGATAGCTGCAAGAATGTTTTTCCAGCTAAACTGATGGCCACATAAATGTTCATACAATGCACCTCACCCTTGAGTAATTATGACTCTGACTCTAATAACCTAGCTTTTTCTGTTGGAATTTTTCATAAAAAATAAAGTATGTATTTCTCTGTGTGGGTGGTCCCCTTCACCCCACATGATGTTTTGATATTCATCCACACGACTGCATGCAAATAGATCCCGTCCCATCGCTCTTGAGTCTCCCTTGGTGTGTGTTCAGGTGCTGACTCTCAGAAAAGGGCAGGAATAAATGATTATGTCTGTATCTCTTCGTGGTTAGAAATAGTTACCTTTGTTAGATTTATGCTTTGGAACACAGCTGTGGGGTCACGAAATTTGCAGCATCTTGTTTAAAATAGATTCTTTTTTCAAAGTGAACTTATACTGTTTTATAAAGTAATTCCTACCACCACCAGCAGAATACAGAGGTATCTGCAGCTCTTCCCACTTTAGTCAGCCCCCCTGTAGATCATCTTTTCCAGCATACTCACTTCCGTGCTCATAGATTCTCAAAAGATAGTCATTTGGAAAAGATTTTTAAAGGGTGTGCATGTGTGTATATGTATGTGTATGTGTTTGCCACCTGTGTGGGTATGCGCAGGGGCCAGAAGAGGGCGTCAGATTCTCTGGATCTGGAGTTGCAGGTGGTGTGAGCTGCCTGGTATCAGCAGCTGGGTGCTGGGAACTAAGCTCTTGGAGAGCAGCGCAGTCTCTGGCTGCTGCACCATCTCTCCAGCACCTCAAAATGTTAATCTAATTTTAATTTTTCTGACAGTGAATGCAACAGAGCATCTCTCACAGGTTTTTTCATCACTTAATTTCTCTACTTCATTTTCTGTTTATTCTTACTCATTTTAATTGTCTTTTCTTTTTGTTGTATAGGATCTCTTTACATATCCTGGATATGTCTTACATCAGATATGCATATGGTAAACATGTTCTCCAATCCTGTGGGCTATGGTTATAATCTCTGTTTCTCTCTGTCTCTGTCTCTCTCTCTCTCTCTCTCTTTTTCTGGTTTTGAGACAGACTAATTTTTCTGTGTAGCTCTGGATGTCCTAGAACTCACTCTGTAGACCAGTTTGGCCTCAAACTCACAAAGATCCACCTGCCTCTGCCTCCTGAGTGCTGGGATTAAAGGCGTGTGCCACCACCCAGTGGTTACACTCTCTTAACACTGAACTTTGAAAAATAAAAAAATCTTAATTTTATGTTTTTAATTTTTAATTCTTTTATTTTTTACTAATAAATATTATGGCTGATGGCTGATATATAGAAATACATTTGCCTTTTCATATTGGTCCCATACTATCTTCTGACCTGGTAATTATTTATAGAAACTATTTTGATAGACTGTCTTATGTGTTCCACATATACTACCATATTATACTGAATTAGATAATTCTGCTCACTTCTTCCCAATGTGGCTACTTCTTAAGTATTCTTGCTTTAAAACACTGTCTAGAACATCTGGGACAACACTAAGAGAAAAAAGCATTCCCGATGCTAGGGGGAAGCATACAGACTGTCTCCATTAAGAATGACGTTAGCTGCACACTATTAGTAATGAGACTATCCCAGAACCAGCAGGAGCAGCAAGAGGACAGGGTGGCTAGGACAGCTGAGATGCTGCATTCAAGGAAGCAGGTGCTGAGAATCACTCTCATCCACACATTAACTTTAATGTAAATCATTTCTACTTACAAATTGGTGATAATACTCACAGGTCCTAGGAATAGCCTGCTAGGCAAATAAAATACTTGTTTTCTGTTCAGAGAGGAAATAAGGAAGTGTTTCATAGTCTTTTGGGTGTTTGCTGGAATGTCTGTTTACTGGTTGAGAGCAACAAAGAAGAGCTAGGTGGTAGATAAAACTAGAAAAGTCATCAGAGAAAGAATTATCTGAACCAGAGGCAGGGTGGTGGGGCACAGAGGCAGAGAGAGAGGCAGACAGAGACAGAAATCTCCAAGATACAGGTCTAGACCTCCAAGGAGTAGAGGGAGCTCAGTATAGATCAATAGAATAGAACAGAGGACTCAGAAACAAACTGATGAAGCTGCATAACTCTGGAGAAAGAGACAGGAACCCGTGTTGAAGAAAAGACAGACTCTCATATAAATAGTTCTGGGGAAACTGGAGATTCACACATAAGAGAGTAAAACTAGGTCCCTGTCTCTTACTCTATACAAAAATAGATTCAAATGGATCAAAGATCTTAATGCAAGATCTGAAACACTGAAGCTGGCAGGGGAACGTACTCCAGGATCTGTGCACAGGGCCCCAGACTTTCTGAAAAGAATTCGAGGAGCTCAGGAAGCCACAAGAATTGACGAATGTGGTTGTGTCAGTTTAAAAAGCTTCTGTTCTTCATAGACACTCTTTCCAACATTTAGACAGCTTGCAGAAAGGAAGATTTTAAATAACTATCCACCAATGGGGAACTAATACCTAATAGAAGAATTACACACAAAAGAACAAATAACCCAAACAATAAATGGCCCAATGAACTGAACAGACACTTCTCAGAGAAATATGATGTCTAATAAATACATGAAAGTTTTACCACATCCTTAGCTATGGGGGGATTACAGATTGAAAGAAGAGCTAGCATCATCTCACCTCAGTCAGAATAGCTGCAATGAAGAAAACAGAAAACAAACACCCATGAGGGCTCAGGGAAAAGAAGACCTTCATACACTGCTAGTGAGAGTGTCAATTGCTATGGCAACTGGAAATCAGTCTTTCCAGCAAATGGACAGAACTGCCATATAACTTATCTATGCTGCTCTTGGGTATGGACCCGAAACAGCCTGAGTCAGAGCACCACAGGGATTTCCACACCTGATGGAGGAGGATTGGTGAAGGCACATTACATATGAAAGTGCCATAGGTGAATCCATTAATGCATGGAATATTCATTAGCGATACACACACACACACACTCATGGACAACATGGACATCATCCTCCAGTGAGTTTCTTGACCAGAAACACTCTCGGGGCCACCACATTTTTGGTATAACCCTTAGGTATCGGCAGTCTGCATGCCAGGAGTGTCCTTTAGTTATATTCATAATTACAGTCATGATAGCACTTTGCATCCAAGGTATATGGGGGCTGCCACTGCCCATCTCGGATTCCTCTGAGAACGATCCTATTATTTCTCTCTTAACTGATTTCATAAACCCAAGTTGTTTTCAGTTGACAAGAAAAGCTTCAATTTAAACTGCGTTTTCACCTTTGAAATTACTCCACAGCTCTGCAGCACGGACAGGCAGCATTTACCATTTCTTCAGATAACGGCAAAGAGGAAGGCAGGTCGGATGCTGTGTAAGAGTCACTGATTGACTAACACATAGAAAATCCGGTAATAAAACCCAGGTCATTTGAGTTTGTAAGAGCACAGCACTCAGTGGGTAAAGGAGGTAACTGTTGTACCTGGGTTCAACCCTAAGAACTCACACGATAGCATGAAAGAACATATTCCCACAAGTTGTCCTTTGACCTCTGCATGGTATTATAGTGTTTATGTGCACATACAGGTATGCACGTGCACACGGGAGCGTGAACACACACACAAGTAAGTAAATAAGTAAATGCAATGATAACTTTTAAACATAGATAATCTGATTTCACATCCAATTCTCTTCTCAGTATATTATGCCACTTGACGAACACTGGTCAGAACAAACATGGAATTGGAGAACTCTTCTCTAGAACATTTAAACCTACCTTGATCGAAATGTGATCCCATCCTTCTTACTGCATACCTTAATGGGGATCAACATGCATGCTGAGGTTTAG
This sequence comes from Microtus pennsylvanicus, assembly GCF_037038515.1. Classification (NCBI taxonomy): domain Eukaryota; kingdom Metazoa; phylum Chordata; class Mammalia; order Rodentia; family Cricetidae; genus Microtus; species Microtus pennsylvanicus. The sequence continues at coordinate 68,020,438 of NC_134581.1, read as the reverse complement.
ATTGCTATGCCATGTTTCTTTTTTTCCCTCCAACAACTTCACAGAATAGCTACTGTCCTTGTCACTAGTGACTCAGTGGCTTGCAAATATACAGAACTTCCCCAAGGCACAAAGTATCCTAGACAGACAGACAGACAAACGGATACACAGATAAACTGACTTGCATTCTAAAATCATGGTGGAACACATGACTCTATATTTTGGGAGGTTTCATATTCGGTTCTCAAATATGTGTAGGTCTGCCCAGGGAAAGGAAAGACGGAAGGTTCATGGCTTCATGGGACAAACAGGACTGGTGTAAAAAAGTCCCCATCCAGCTCACTAGTTTCCTGCCTCTACCTCCTGCTAGCCCTTATTACTTTTTAAATAAGCAATATGCTGATTCACAATTAAGAAAGCAAATAAAGGGTAAATATCATTCAGTCGGGGACTCTTAAGTTATGGTCACTCAGCCTGCAACCAGGTTATGGTCCTACAAACAATCCCACTTCCTGTGAATAACTGCATGTGCTTGCCCTGGTACGCTAGGGATCAATCTTTGTATCTAACAGGTGATCTTCCCTTCATTTCCAAGTTCCTGGAAAGCTTTGCCAGCATCGCGCATGAAAAAAGATGCAGTCTTGTGGAGCCGCTACCGCACATACTGTAGCCAGGCTGTTCTATTGTGCGGAGAACGTGGAGCTATTGATATAATACCGCTCTTGCTTTAAGGATGCTTGAAATTCAACAATGGAAACTGAATGGATGGCCTGTCGTCGGGAGATGTGGTGCGGAGACCAATTCCTCTGCACAAAGGAGCGTGGGAATACAGATCAGCTACTGTGGCTTCTCTTCTCCTTTTCACTGGAGGATGTGCCCTCACTCAGTTAATTCTCCATTCCTCTTGCTTGGCCTTCCTCTTAAAAGTCTCTGAATATTCATTAATTGCCGTCTATGCCAGATTCCCCGTGTCTCACAATGTGCTTAACTGTGAGTAATGCCAAATTTCAACAGGGACACAGGTGGCAAATGGTTTTGGAAAGGAAAGACTCCATTTTCCTGTACTAAAAATAGGGCAGGGATGAAATTAATATTTGTTGCATGCCTAGTTTGTGACAGGCTCGACTCCAGACATTTTAATCTTACCAGTCCCTATGTAACTACACATCACAAGTATCAAGCTCACTTTGTTGGAGCAAGACTTGAGATCATCAGACTAATGGCTAGCCGTGTGACTACCACGCAGCAGAAATTGCATGTGAAGCCGATCCGTCTGATTTGAATGCCTGGTTTCTATTTATGTACTTGGTGTACTGGTGTCAAGACTCCTAGACTAGAGTATAACAGTAAGAGATTTTGTTGTTGTTAGAGTCTTAACAGTTGTTAAGATGTTAACAACACGCTGGGCGCTGGTGGTGCACACCTTTAATCCCAGCACTTGGGAGACAGAGGCAGGAGGATCTCTGCGAGTTTGAGGCCAGCATGGACAGGCTTCAAAGCTACAAAGAAACTCTGTCTCAGAAAAAAGAAAAGGAAAAGACACTAACAACAGTCGACTCTCTCAAAGCTTCCTTTACCATACTAGACAGTTAACCACACACAAAAGTGACCAGAAGACTTCTCACAACCGTTCACCCCTAATCATCTGAATGGTTACAGAAAGGGAAGCTAAAGTTCTGAGCTGCAATTTATAGCACCGAGGACATTTTAAAATGTAATTAGACAACACTGGGTAGAATTCTGTGAATACTCTCAGCTGTGCCATGGAAACTTTACAAAGCAAAGGAAGAGAGAGATTTCAAGGACCAGCTGCCGCCTTGCTGGGAAGCTGCCCGCCATGGCCACTTCTCTAGAGAGCTTCGCAAAGGAACACTGCCAACATTGCTGGGGCCAAATCAAAGCTGGGTGGTTTCAAGAGCAAACACATCGGGAAAGGATTTCCCAGGAGACTCGTCTTTTCATTCTTAGACATCCCCAAAGCCACGTCAGTGCTAGTGTTTGTCCTGGGCCCCGAGAGACACTCACCCCTACCAACATGAGGAGATCATTGCCTTTTGCTGTCATTAAGTATACTGCACTTGGCATACACCTTGTGAATGACTCAGAAGTGAAGCAAATTAACACAGACGTCTGGACTCCTGGAGATGACCTTTCAGAAAAAAATGGGAGATTTGACATTACATTAGAATTGCATTAGAGGTGGGAAACAATTATATCACTCTGCATAGCATGCATAGGGATGCAGGGACTTAGGAATAAAGAAGGGTCCAGAAATCTAGGACTTGAAGTAACCAGCCTAAGACAAAAACCAATCTCCCTAATGGTCCTCATGCTGATAGTGATACAAGACTCTCAGTTGTTGAGGAATATTATTTTAAGGTGTGTTGTTTTTGTTTATATTGCCTTTGTTTAACTTTGTGAAGCTGTGATCCTTTGCCTGTCTAAAACACCTGATGTCTAATAAAGAACTGAATGGCCAATAGCAAGGCAGGAGCAAGGGCAGGCGGAGCTGGCAGGCAGGGAGTGTAAATAGAAGGAGAAATGAGGAAGAAAGAAACAAGAGAAAAGGAGAGAAGGGGCCAGCAACCAAGGTATACAGCAAGACAAGGAGAAAGAACTAAAGAAAGGAATATAAAATAGAGAAAGACAAAAGCCCAGAGACAAAAGGTAGTCAGGATAATTTAAGTTAAGAAAAACTGGCAAGAAACAAGCCAAGCTAAGGCCCAGGCATTCTTAACTAAGAGTAAGCCTGTGTGTGTGATTTATTTGAGAGCTGAGTGGTGAGTCCCTCAAAAAGCCAAGAGAGTAAAACACCACACAATACTCAGTGTTGAGGAACCTGATGTGTCTCGTTTGTTGGATGCATGGAAATTCTGAGAACCCTCTACATGTGATAGTGTATTAGAGATGAAAGAAAGGATTATTTCATCTTGAAAAAAATCAAGTTCCTGAACATTCACTTGAGAAGATAAAGTTTGGGGTGGGGAGAAGGGGAGCTATTGTTATCAGTTAATAAAATCTATCACAAATGTCTCACAATTTCAAAGTGACATTAAGCTAACAGAACAAAAGATAAATCAGACAAATTTGACCTCTCCAAATAAGTCCAAGATGCACGAAAACACTTCATGTTTCTGGTCAAGGGTAACATGTAGAACCTGTGCACCTGTTCATCATGTGGGACAGTTCTAGCACCCCAAAGTGTTTTCTCACACCCATTCACAACTAGCGCCATGTTTCTGCTTCTATAACCACTGCTCTGTGGCCCCTCATTGTTGGTCCTGAACTTCCTATAATCGTTCTATACGGTGTGCGCCCCTCTGGTCATCCCTTTGCCTTTCTGAGGTCTCTGGAGCAAGCAGCAGCAATTTGCCTCTGTCTTTGCTGTGTATCGCAGCTCTGCATATATGTGCCACACCTTAGCATTAGATTATCTTGGTGATTTGTAGTTTGGAAATATTATACACAAATTTTATATAAACCATTTGTTACGCATGATTATGCATACCAGTGTGTACCCAGGAATGGAACTGTTGGGTCATGGAGTGTTACACAGTTTGTTTTAGTAAGTGGTAGTTGTCTAGAATCCTTACACTAATTTACACTCTTGCTAGAAAAATCTTATTAATCCTAGTTGTTTTATATTTTCACAAAACTTGCTATTTTCAAGTATTATCTCTGATACCTGAGAGCACCTCTCTATGACGAGGGACCAACGGCTAATCGATAATTCCCACTTTCACCAGGAGATACGCTATTTCAATTATTTACCAATTATTTACCTATGATCTCTGCTCAGCTCCTTGTCCTACACATATTAGAGAGTAAACTTCACCATAACATGGAATTTATGGCTGTATTGTCAGCTAGAACTGGTAAAAGGCAGTACTCAAAAAAATTGGTGAATGAGTAAGTTATAAAGAAATTGCATACCTTACTTATAGGAAAATTAATTAATTCTGTAACTCTGGATTTAAAACCTACCATAATGAAAATATTAAAATTTTGGATTAAGATTTACATAGAGAAAACTGCTACATTTTATAATATTTATAAGATTTTTATAATCACACTGAATTGGAAGTAGTCTAAATATTGAATGATTAATCATCAACCATTAATTCACACTAATGATTAATGCAATGAGGTAGATGGTATTCAGAAATAATACGTGGCCTTTCAATGATCTCCAAGACTATATGCCACCAGCTAGCATGCATTCCCCAACTACATTAGAAGGAGTATACAGTCACGTGTGGGTGAGAGCATGTGTTTAGGAAGAGAAAGCAGACACTCACATTATGGAGTAAGAGAGAAGGTGTTAGCAGTCTTTCTGAGTGATAAAATGGAAAGGAAATTCTTATCCTTACATTTCTCTGTAGTTTCTCAAACAAGTATAAGTTTTCATTAGGGAAGCAGTCTCTTTTAACAACATTCTTTGGAGCTCTGGCAACAATGGAGCAGGCCAATTCCTCCCAGCTCCCCATCCCAAACTAAAACTCAATGGATATAGCATAACAAAGTAGGAAACTCTCAAAGGCACAGATGTCAGCTAATTAGTTTTTGATTTTGTCTTTTTAAGGAAACCTTGGATGGTAAGGTAAGGATAACAAGGAACAACTCTGCTGGATTTCCTTATTATTTTCCATACAGCCCCCCCCCATATAGTTCTATAGGTCTCCTTCATTTGGATATGCCAATAGACACATATTCAAAAAGAGCCAGGGGTCAGGTGGTGGTAGTGCACACATCTTTAATCCCAGCACTCGAGGGGCAGAGGCAAGAGGATCTCAGTGACTACGAGGCCAGCCTGGTCTACAAAGAGAGTTATAGGACAACCAGGACTGCTACTCAGAGAAACCCTGTCTCAACAAAACAAGCAACAGCAGCAACAAAGAGCTTGGGATTCATTTTGCCTTCCCTTCTTGCCCATCTCCATTCCCTTGTTTCAGACCCCAAAACCTTGGAACACCTTTACCATGGAACCCCAGTGTCCATACCTGCTGGGACTCAGGTAGATGATTTGCACTGTCCTTCCTGTCCTGCGTGATAATCTGGCCGGCCGCAGCCCCATGGCAGCCTCCTTGCAGGTGCCCCTCCTCCACCCCACCTCCACCTCTGAGCTCGTAATAACGAACTCACGAGTTTAGAAGTACTGCTTTCTCTTCTATTTTTGGAAGAGTTTGAAAAAGATGGGTGCTTGTTCTTTTTTATAAATGCTTTATAAAATTCTCCCATGAAAGCATCTTGCCTTGGGCTTTTCTCTGGTGAGAATATTTTCATGGCGGATTCCGTCTCCTCTCCTGTGATAGACTATACAGAATTTCTGCTTACCTACAATTTCACCTCGGTAGAGTTTAAGTTTCTAGAAATACATCCATTTCTTATGGATTATCCATTTTGGCCTATAATTATTCAAAGTAGTGTCATATATTCCTCTGTATCTCTGTGACAGTACCTGTGATGTCTCTTTCATTTCTAGTTTTATTCATAAATAATCTCTCTCTATTGTGGTCATGCTAGGTTTTAAAGAATTGTCAGTTCCCTCTGCCTCTAAAATAGTCATAATTTTCTTTACATTTTTCTGCTATCCTGTCATTTAGCTTTTATTGTAATCTTCGTTTTTTCTTTGTTTTACTGGGTGCATCTGCCATTGTTGTTGCCATTGTCTGCTGATAGAACATTCCAGCTTCTTTCCCCCTTCTATGTGTACTCAATACCATGACTCTGCAGGCCTTTGGCATCAAATTAGGAGCCATGAAGGCATCCGGCTTCATGGATCAGCAGCTTCTAGGTCATGGCCTCTCTAGCATTTGGACAGCCATTGTTGAACTCTATAGTCCCTATCAGGTAAGCCAAATGAATAAACCCCTTTCATAAACACTCTGTGGTTTCCATTTCTCTAGACAGCTCTACCGGGTATGGCACTTCTCATTGTAAAAATTCTTCTTAGAACTTCTTTTGATGCATACCATGAATTCCATTGTTCTGCTTTTGTATTTGTCTCAATACATTCTTAATTTGCTTTTTAAAGATAAAAGCGAAACACTTACACCAAACATTACAGTCAACAAAGGAAAGTTCAGGCTCCACCTCTCAGATCAGGAACAAAACAAGGGACACATTAGTTGCCTGCAAAGCATTGGAAGTCACAGTCACAGTAACCAGATAAGAGAAAGAACAGAAAGCATTGAACTCACAGAGGACTGATAAACAGCCCACAGTTTGTGGATTTAGAGAAAACCTAAATATTTTACCCCTCAAAACTATAAAGAACAAATGAACTTCATAAACTGCAGAATACAAAGTCAACATAAAAAATGAGTATTTCTGTAGACCAACAGTGACCTGTCCAAAAAACACTGCTTACTTGACATCTATTGGTAGAATTACTACTAACGTCATCAACACAACACAAGGTCGTTGCAGCAGTGGACTATGAATAGATTCTCAAGGAAGCTGCAAGACTAGCATTTTATAAGCTTAAAAAACACCCAAAAGATAGGAGAACCTTGGTACAAACACCAGTCACACCTACAAAAGGACTAAAAATAATAACAGTAAATGCTTACAAAATTCAGGGGAAAGTGGATACATCTCTAGTGTGAATTTAAAAAAAAAATAGTGCACCTAGAACTGGGCAGATGCCTCATCATCAGAAAGAAACAGATGAAATGTACTTGAATGTTCTTTGGATCATTTCTAACAACAGCATGTTAATATGTGATTATCTCTAAATAAAATAACTTGAAACCATGCACACAACGAGAAAAGGGAAGAATAGTCTTAGCAGTGAGGAGAGAGGAACTGCTCCAGCGCCACTGTCTCCCCTGCTCCAGCAGCTCTGACTGACTTCACTATGGAGCTGGCAGCAGCGTTTGGGAGTGCACGCTCTTTTTCTGGAATTTGCCTCACTTCCTTGTAAGTTAGCCTAAGAAAGCTGGCAGTCAAGGAAGATACAGGAGATGGCAGATGGCATTATAGGAAAAAAAAATACCAACTCATAAACCCAAATATGAGGAATCTGGCAAGGATAGAGTATTACCACCCAAAATCAGAGCTGTGTTTTAATGAAACTGGGGGTTTCTTTAGCCTAGCACATGAACTTCAGACTTGTGGGAATACACCATGGAAGGTAGACATCCCGTGTAAAGAATCACTCAGGAACCACATGTACAATGGAAAAGACACACGTGCAAGGGCTGCCTAGGGCATGCTTCAGTCGGTCTCTATCACAGGCCCTGCAGAATCCTTTACACTAAACTAAATGAAGTTATAAGCATTTCTTAGCTTTGACTCCTAAAATAGGCAAAGAACATAGAGTTGTTCTTGAAAACAAAACAGTAATGTGGCCTTATAAAATTTCTCCCACCAACGTTGGCATTAAATGGACTCAGTAGGTTTTAATCACACATATGTGTGTATATGTATGTGTATGTATGGACAGACATGCAACCATTAAAGAAGTCATGAGTTTAAGAGAGAGTGGGAAGGACATGGGGAGATATTGAAGGGAGAGGGGATGATGCAAATATGGTACTCAGATTTGAAATTCTCAAAACTGATTGAAAATACTAATGAAAACAACATATAATATTTTTAAACATAAAACTTAGAAAGGAAGAGGCAGGCAGATCTCTGTGAGTTTGAGACCAGCCTGGTCTACAGAGCTAGTTTTAGGACAGGCTCCAAAGCCACAGAGAAACCCTGTCTCAAAAAGAAAAAAAAGAAAAAAGAAAAAAAAACTTAGAAAGGAAAAGCTACTCCAAGTTTTTAGGACTTTGAGAAATGTTTATATTGTTATAGTTTGAGCTATGGAAGATCATTTTAATGTTATGAACAAATTCTATATAACTGTCATGTTTTAAAAAAAAAAAATAGAAAACAAGCCAGGTGGTGGTAGCGTACAACTTTAATTCCAGCACTTGGAAGGCAGATGAATCTGTAGGTTTGAGGCCAGCCTGGTCTACAGAGTGAGCTCCAGGATAGGCTCCAAAGCTACACAGAGATACCCTGTCCCAAAAAGTCAAAAAAAAAAAAAAAAGAAAAGAAAACAGATAAGCAAATAATTCCTTCTTTTTTATTTTTTATTTCTTTTGAGACAGGGTATCACTATTTGCCCAAGCTCACCTAGAACTCACTCTGTAGACCAGGCGGTCCTTGAACGAACAGAGATCCACCACCTCTGTCTCCTGGGTGCTGGAATTGAAGGTATGTGCCACCATATCCAGCTCACCTCCATCTTTGCATATACATTTTGATCCAAATAATCATATAGACAATAAATTATCCTCCTATCAGTCAACTCAACCTTCACAGACAACCCTAACAATTTCCTTTGTTAAAGGTATAAACACTAAAACATCAAACAAGTGTCCTAATTTCCTTTTGACAAGGACCTTTCAGAAACACGGCTGACAGATCGCTGAACGGTTAGAGTTATGGCTCGCCGTTACTCATTTCCTGTGAGAATGATAACAGCCTGTAGTCAAAAAGGTGTGAAAAGACATTAAGAGAAATGAGAAGACACTTTACACTGGCAACTTTGACACCTTTCCAGAATTTTAAAGAATGCTGTAAATAAACTTCCCACTTAGAAATCATGCTTATTCTATCCTGTTGGAAGGTGAATAATGGCAATATCTGTGAACAGAGGCATAATAGTTCATTAAAGCGAGGTACAAAAACAACTCAAAAAGACAGTTTTTCACCTTGATTTCACCCTAAGGAACAATAGAAAAAAAACACTAAAAAAAAATCATAGAATTTAATCAAAAGATAAACTAACACAGTTAGAGATATCGTTAAGTAGTCTCTACATTTTTGGGTAAGTAGCCAACTAACTGATGGATTCAGACAGAATTAAGATGTTTTCATTCATGTAAGTTCAAATTTACAGAATGCACACTCTCTGTTCCCACACAGTCTTGCAAGTGAATGGTACCACTGCCCGCCGGCACCAAGAAGCTGAATTCACCTCCAGCTCCAACTTTCTTCTACCTCATTAGGACACCTTCCTCTCAAAGCACCTGTAATGCCTAACTTTGACAAAACCTAGAATCTTTTGGAAAGAGTCTCAATGAGGGACTATCTATGGTTGTCATATGTGGTTGACATATGGGATGTCTGAGGTGGGAATTCAATTAAATTCATTGATGTGGAAAGAGCCAGCTCACCGTGGGCGCCACCATTCCCTGTGCAAAGACGCTGAACTGTATGAGTGGAGAAACTGAGCCAAGGGCAAGCAAGCAACTAACCAACCAGCCAAGCCAAGAGTGGATGCATACAGTTCTCTCTGTTCTTGCCTACGGGTGTGACTAGCTGCTTCAAGTTCCTGCCACTGCGACTTTCTCACAGTTGTGGACTGTTATGGGGAAGGGAAGTGTGAGCTAAAACAAACTCCCTCCCCTGAGCTCTTTTATGTCACAGTATCTTATCACAGCCATAAAAAGGAAACTAGCACAGCATCCACCTGTGCTCTGAGCACTTCTTCCCTGGACCACTGGCACTACTGGGGCTTCTTCATTTAAAACCAACCAGGTTCTTTCGAAGTCAGTCTGGCGTTAGACTGTCTCTGACTCTTGCCCTGTGACAATTACCTGAACCTAACGACACTGAATACCTGCACATATTTCTCTTCTTGTTCTCATCTCCAGCTGGGCTCTGCACAGCTGGTATTTGCAAACTCACCTTCATTTTTTACCAGCTTTTCTTCAACACCAAACACAGTCTGATCACACCAACCTCCACGTTATGTCCCAAACAGCTTACAGGCCACCTTGGTTTTGATCAAGCTGTTTTTTTTTTCTTGTCTGTTTCCCTCTTCTATTCACATTATCCTGCCAATCGACCCATAAGCCTTAAGGGAGCAGAGAAGTGGTCTTTTTAAGTTGCTAAACACAAGTGCCAACCTAGAACAGAAGCCGACTTCCAAGACAGACATGGAAAGCTTTCAAAGCTAAGGCTAAAACTGGTGCACATCAATTCCATTGCTAGTCATTATTTCAAACGTAGCCACATGGCTATACCTAGCTTCAAATCAGGCTGGCAGGAAAACTAAAGGAAGGAAAACTGGACTTGGGTGGGCATTCAGTAATTTCTACAATAGACTGTTTAAATAAAAAAGTCAACAGAAGATATCAGTTTGTTTAGCTTGATTTAAAACTGCACAGTATATACATGCATTAAACTATCACATGGAATCTTAGAAACACAATTTCTTATGCATGTTGTGGGCACATGTGTGTATGCATGTATACATACATGTATAAGGAGGTCAAAGGACAGCCTCAGGTGTCACCATCAGGAATGCCATCCAAACTGGGTCTCTCACTGACTAGTTCATCAATTAGTCTATACCAGATGGCCAGTGAGCCCAGAGATCCTCCTGCCTCTGCTTCTCCAGCAGTAGGAGTACCAGCAGATAACATCATGCCTGGCATTGTTATGTGATAACTGGGACTGAACTCAGCCATCTTTTCATAGTTGGCAGTCAAATGCTTTACTAACTGTGCCATCCCTCCATCTTCAAATAAGCACAATTATATACACTAGTTAAAACAAATAAGTAAACAAAAATAATTACAGTATCAGTAAGAAATGCAAATGTGCAATAAAAAGAAACAAAAGGCTACTTGTGCTTACCATTAACAGCCACTAAAAGCTAAACTAAAGCTAGTATATTAATGCAAAAAATGGGTAGCGAGTCTTTAATTGTCTAGATGTCTCCGGAAAGACCATGATGATCTTCTATATGTTTTATAAATACAGTGATTATATAAAACATATAGAAGATCAGCATGGTCTTTCCTGAGATAAACAAATCTGCAGACCAATATTACTTGTAAAACATCTATGAAATAATTCTGTAAAATACCAGTAAGGAGACTATACAAAACATTATAAAAATGCATCATTGTAACTATAAATAGAGTTTACTTAAAGAACATAAAAATGCTAACCACTAGGAATTCCATGATATAACTCAGTATAGTAGGCCTGTGAGATGGTTCAATAGATGAAAGACTTGCCACTGAGCCTGACGGCCTGGGTTCAATCCCCAGGATCCATACACTGGGAGGAGACAGACAAACAAGCTAGAGGTTCATCCTACAACCTCAGACAACCATGGAAGCCTTTCCTCTTCGCAGTTACAACCTCCTCATCAACCCAGTTAAAATAATTTGAATGCCGTATCTAAAAGGAGTAAGTGCTATTCTCAGGAAAGGATTCACAAAAGATAGAGATAATAATTTTCAGTCCCAGAAGGCTGTGCTAGATAGTTTTATGTTAACTTGGCACAAGCTAGTGTAATTTTGAAAGAGAGAACCTCAATTGAAAAAATTCTCCCGCCAGATTAGCCTGGGGACAAACCTGTGATAAATTTTCTTGATTAATGATTGATGTGAGAGGGTCCAACTCACTGTGGGTGATACCACCCCCGAGCAGATATCACCTGGAGGTGTGCAAATACAAAACAAAGCAACAACAAACCAAACTGATCAAGTCAAGAAGAGTAAGCCAGTAAGCAGCAATCCTCCATGACCCTTGCTTCATTCAGTTCCTGCCTCTAGGTTCCCACCTCTAGGTTCCCATCTTGAGTTCCTGCCCTGGATTCCCTTCATGATGAACGATAAGAGTAAGATGAAACAAATCCTTTTCTCCCCAACTTATTTTTGGTCGTGATATTGTATCACAGCAACAGAAACCTCAACTAAGACAACAACTTTGGGGAGAGGGAAACGGCATTTGATCTAGGAATAACTGCTAGAGCAAACATTAGATCGCTTTCTGAGAGAAGCTAAGACTTCCTGACAGTACAATGATCCATTGGGCAAAATCCATGCCTTAGAGCCCACCCCTCCAGCAGCAGAGATGGCCTCTACGCGGCACATCTGCCATCTACAGCACCTGTCCAAGGATCTGGGGCCAGTGGTTCCCCTATCAGGCTCCCTGGCCAGCCTCCATGAACGCTGCTCTTGGTGTCTCCATTTGCCAGATGGTGGCGAGTGGGTCTCACAGACAGACATGCTTGGACTCTGCAATGCAGGGCCAGTGAATGCTTCAAGAATGACTTGGTATAAAGCTTCAGGTAGCATGGCCAAGCTGTGGATGTCTGAGAAGCAGCAGCAGCAGACAGATCCTCTCAGTGGGGAGCTAGTAGAGGCAGCTGGGTTTGGAGCAAAGGAATCCATCCAAGTGAGGTGGAGGCAGCATCGCTAATGCCGGCAGGTTCTGTACAAGAGGCTCCACACCAAATAATCAGAGATGAACCCCAGAAGGGTCATAGCTCCCAAACTGATCCTTAAAAGTTTCCCCAGCTCCACCCCAGAGCTCAGGTCCAATATCAACTGTAACAACAATGTGTGTGGGGGGGGGGGGCGATACACACACACACACACACACACACACACAAAAAAAAAAACACTACTAACTCTTCGGATTCACAGGAAAGGCTATATGCATAACCTGGAACCTTCTTCAAGAGGAACCAGACTGGAAACTTCCTTCATGGAGCCAACAGCAACAGCTTTGCCCCAGGTTTATCTTTTCTAGTGCTGCTACCACAGACCAACAAAGGATTTTAAAGAGAACCGCTATGGGCCCAACCCAGTGCTGGTCCCTAATAGGACATTAGAAGAGCCTTTAAGAAAACATCTCGTCACTAAAATCAAGTCCAGGCACATTTAATACTGGAGGAGTTTGAGATTACACACAGAAGTGTGGTATGGCTGGTGATGCCAGTGAACGGCAGTGCAGAGAAATCCAAATAAAGAAGTGGGATGTGGGCCTTGGAGGGAGGAGGGGAGGGGAGGACAGGCAGGCAAAGGGAAAAGGAAGAACACTGTGGGTGGAGAGAACAGAATGAGTGGAGGCTCAAACATGGAGGAGAGCTGGCATGAGATGAAGGTCACAGCATCTGGTGAGGATTCATGGGCCTAGTTCTACTGGGAAGATATTTGATGCTGATCATTGTACCATGGGCTCTCTTTAAGTTGCCAGTATTTTGTATATATTATGTAAACATTTCAAGCTGACCTAGGTCACCGTCATATCTCACACATACTCAGCAAGGGTGACCTACAATATCAATGCTGGTAAGATTGCTAACAGGGTTTCCAGACAACCCAATTCCTGCAGCTTTTCTTCTTGGCCATCTTGCTTTGTATTTAAATCTTAGAAACACATTCTCCCCAGTGTGACCATTTTACCAAAGACCATGCTCCATGAAAACAGCTACATTTATAAACTTTGTTAACCATGGAGTAAGTAAGTATTAAACACCAACCATGAATGAGGCATCTGGGTATTAAGATAAATAACATAAAAATCAGGGGAAAGGTCATAAAGTACTAAAATAAGAGATGTCGTAGATAACTTCTGGGTATCATATACTAGAATAGGATTCCTTACATCCAAAGGAAGATATGAGGGAAGAGGAAAAAAACACATAGAAAACCCATCGCACTCCAGAATGCAAAGAAAATGACACACAAGAGCTCTGAGAATTAGAAATATCAGGTAAGACTATTAATCCAGTTCAGGTTTGTGGCAAGGGACGCCAGACATCAAGGACCATTGAAGACACTCATATCAGAATTTTGTCTTAAAAGTGTGAAAAAACTGTGCTGGCTAGCTTTATGTCGACCTGACAAAGCTAGGGTCATCTGAGAAAAGTGAATCTCAACTGAGGAAATACCTACATAAGATCTAGCTATAGAGCCCCAAGCCCCGCTGGACCGTGGTGCCAGGCTGCTGCCGGCCGACCAACTCAGCTCCCATCTGAGCCCAGATCCAGCACTCTGAGTGGGTTTACTCCAACATCTTTAAGAAGCTGGAGCATGTGTAGGAGCCAGTCCTGCAGAACCGCAGCTGCAGGATCACCCTGACTCTGGCAACAGCAGGACATCTGAGACAAGTCTCAGTGATGGTCCAGTACTTGTGGTGCCTCAGAAGCCAGAAGCCTTGATCCAGACAGTGGCTGGTTGAAATGAATATTGGCATGCAAAGCTATCTGGGCAATATTATTATTATGATTATGATGACATGATGATTATATACTATGTGACACATCACCAGGATTGTCCTCTGGTCTGCACACACATACCTGACACACACACACACCAGACACACACATACACCAGACACACATACACCTCATATACACACACAGGGTTGTCCTCTGGTCTGCACACACACATTCATACACACATACCAGACACACACACCACACACACCACACACACACATACACATACCTCACACACACACATACCTCATATACACACACAGGGTTGTCCTCTGGTCTGCACACACACACACACACACATACCTCACACATACACACGCACACACACCTCACACACACACACACATGCACGCATGCACCCACATGCACAAAAGATCAGAAAAAGACTTAAACAAAAGCTAAAGTAAAACACTGAATAAACAGAAAGGACATTAAGAGAACAGCTTATCCAAAGGAATAATAACAAATCACCCAAAGTTTTACAAATATTTTAAGACAGTTCAAATAAATGTGGTAGATATAAATGTGAAGAAGAACCAGTACCTGCCAGTGGTGTCTCTCCAAACAGGAACACATAAAAAGATAAATACTTAAATTTATTTTAAATTTAAATTAAGGAAGCTTTCATGAATTAAAATAAAACTTGTACCTATATATTTAAAGAACATATTGCTACCCTAGAAAATAGAATGTCAACACAGAGATGCTAGCCAGCTAAGTATCAGCTCCTAAATAAAAGGAAAAATACCTAAATATCTAAGTCATTTACAGGGAAGAATGTCAATTAGATTAGACATCTTGACAGCCAAAGGTCACGCTAGAAGGAAGCGTGGCACTTTAAACATAGTCAAAAAAGAAAGAAAGAAAGAAAAGAAAATACAAACTAGAACTTAAATCTACCCACAATATTTCAGCACAAGGGTCAGCGTTGTGGGAGAAATTGGGCAGCATCTTTTCCAGGAGCCTGTTTTGAGGAATTTACCACGAGGAAGCTTTATACTACCACAAAATAAAGGAAAGGGTTTCAGCAATGCTACAGGGTTCAGTGCCGAATATATTTGCCTACAGAAATAAGACTAAAGGATTGAGATGATTATATTAAGACAATATAAAATAGCCGCCAAAGTAGCCAGCTGTACCCTGAGGGGCTTCCCTGATGGACCCCCACTATGAGCAGACCAAATCATGACTTACACTGCAGGAAAGAATTTTAAAAAGAGTCATGATGAAGAAGCATGGGTTGTAGTGTGTGCATATGTGTGTGTGTGTGTGTGTGTGTGTGTGTGTGTGTGTGTGTGTGTGTAGTTCATGTGTAGTATGTTTCCTTGGGCATACATGTGTGTGTGTAGATGCATGTGCGTGTGACTTCAGAGACCAGAGGGTAATATCTGGTGTCTTTCTCTAGCGTTCTCCACCCTAAATTTTTGAGACAGGGTCTCTCACTGGGCTTAGCCCCCAGCAGCTGGCTGGACTGGTTGCTCAGCAAGCTCCAGGGATCGACCTGCCTCCAGGTTTTTGTGGTAGAGTTACAGGTAAGTACCACCACACTTGACTTTTGTGTGGGTGCTGGGGTCTAAATTTAGTTTCTCATGCTTGCATAGCAGGCTCTTGAATTAACAAGTAATCTCCTTAGCACTGGGGATTATGAGGCACAGATAAATCAGAAAATAACTAAGAGGTGAGATCAGGCTTCACAAAGAGAAAGTTGCTCCTAACTGATGAGAGAGAGAGAGAGAGAGAGAGAGAGAGAGAGAGAGAGAGAGAGAGAGAGAGAGAGAGAGAGAGAAAGTTCTGTAGTTTCTGGTTTTGTTTTCTTCTCTGGTATCTCAGGCTGGCTTTCAACGGTTCGTGTACCTGAGGACCCTGAACTTCTGGCTCCTGCCTCCACCTTCAGAGATACAGATATGAACAACCTTTCCAACTTGATTTTGCTGCTCTTGAATCTAACATTGTTCAAAAGATGTAATTTACAAGCAGGCTGAAATATTAAGCAAATTCTCAAAATTAAATATACTTTAACAGTTAAGTTTAGCAAAGAAGTGGTTTACTTATTTCTCTGAAGAATTTCCTTCTGTGGATGAAACTGAGTTTCTGAGATGTGATTTCTCTCACGGTTGAGAGAGGTTATGATGAGGTTAAATTCAAAGCTCTCACATGCTTTGGCCTTAAGCGTGGTTCATTTATTGCATTAGAGTCTTCCCTGAACTTCCGAAGAAGAAAATATTGTTTGTGTTGCCAATCTTCTCAGCGAGGAGTCTTGACAGGTGTGCTGAAGGGCTTGACTTTCAGTCAGGAGAAAACACACTAGAGCCCCTTGGGAGAGCCTTCCTTCCCTTCTGTGCTCCCTGAATTTCCCTGCCGTTCCATCTTACCTCAGCACGTACTGTCACAGTGAAGAGCCGTAAGGACAAAATCTAGGCAAGAAAAGGGACGTTGGATACCAAGTGGAATGAGTTTATTGGTTACAATACAGGTATTAATCGGAGTGTATGTTTGATTCTGTGCATACACTCCCAAATCTACAACCAAACTCTTAATACTGACTGTACTTAAAACTAAAATAAACTGTTGCTATGATTAGCAAATAAAACTGGAGCACACAAGAACAACGGGGGGGGGGAGGAGAAATAGTTTTAGATAACCTCAGTGTTTGTCGTCATAGAAAACGAGTAGGTTAGACCTAACAAGAGTGTTCTAGAAAGATAAAAACGTGTCTGTTGTTGTCCATTTTCTTACCAAGTGCATGTGTATATGTGCATGCATTCACATGTGCATGTGTGTATATGCGTATATCTGTGTGTGCATGTTTTTGTGGAAGAACAGACAGGTGAGCACTATGGTAAGTGTGCAGAGGTCACAGGACAATCTCAGGTGCTGACTCCTACCTTGCTTGGGAAAAATCTCTTTGATGTTTGTCCCTGGACAGGAGAGCTGGCCAATGGCATTCTGGTATTCTTCTGTCTCCATCTCCCACCTGCTGTAGAAGCACCAGGATGGCAGACATAGGCTACGGTACCCAGCTTTACATCTATACCTGGGATTGGAAGTCAGGTCCTCACGCTCATGTGACAATCATTTTTACCCACAGAGACATATCCCCAGACCCAGAAGCTGTCTTTTTTTTAACAAGCAAACTTTGAAATGAAAGGGGAAAGTATTCATACAAAACAGAAAATACACAAGTTTAAAATAGATAAAGTATAAAAACAATACCATATGTAACCATCATGTCAATAAGGTCATAACAAAAATTATGATTTCATGATGACTTCTTTTAGGCTGTCTTAGCTTCTCATCTGCTACTCTGATAAAGAAAAATATTCTAGAAAAAAAAAAGCTTAAAGGAGGAAGGGATGATTTTAGGTCCCATTTTGAGGTACAAGTCCCCCATAGTAGAGCTGGTCAAGGCTGCAGGACCTTGAATATCCTGGTTACAAGACAAGAGTGTTGAATGCGTACATTCGAATGCTCAGCTCATGTCCTCTACTCTTGCACAGTCTAGGATTTCCTATATAGGGGATGGTGCCACCCACAGTGGGCAGGTCTTCTCATCACTACATAATCAAATGATCTCTCACTTTCTCAGGGGCTAATCTTAATCTCTCACAGGTATACCTTTCTACACGCTCATCTCTCAAGTGATCCTAGATTCTGTCTGGTTGACAATTAACCCTGTCACTCAGACCCAGACAGATAAAACAGGCAAAAACAAATTAGTAAGAATAGAAAATGCCCAAACAACAAATAACATAGAGCTTATTGATATTCTAATAATGGAAAATGTCCTTTTTAAAGAAAACACAAGGACTACTTGAAAATTAATGGTATAGTAAGCCACAAAAAAAAGCTAAAAGAACTAATAATATCCATAAAAACAAAAACTACAAATGTATATTTTTACCATGGGGAAATTAAACTAGAAGCATAATCCCCTTCTGCCTGGAAATATAAACACACACAATACCTCATTCAAATCTTGTGGCAAGGAAGATATGTAATATAGAAAGTATAAAAAGTAATTGCAAAATTTCTAAAAGCAGAAATAAATAAAATACAGTATTTTGCAAGGGATATGGATAAACTAAATCCTCAAATAAAAGCACAGAACTCCCAAATCTTTCGTATCAGTGAAAGTGGAAACTAGATTAAACATCAGCTCCAACATGGAGGAAAGTGACAGACACCCCAAAGAAGGAAATAACGGGCTGAGAGATGGCTCAATCTCACACCTGCCTTGCAAACATGAAGACCTGAATTCCCTGAAACCACAAGTAAGAAGCCAGGCACTGGTAGCATGCACTTGTAATCAGAGAACTGAGAAGTAGGAGACAGAAAAACCTCAGTGGCTCACTGCCAGCCTCACCTACCAACAAGTTCCTGGCCAGTGAGTGACTCTGCTAAAGAAAAAAGAAGAGTCAAGAATAGACAGTGCCTATAAAACAAGATCCAGATCCAGGCTATCCTCTGGCCTACACACACACACACACACACACACACACACACACACGCACGCACGCACACACACACATAATTTTATCCATTGAGTAACATTAATAAAAAGGACAAACTTTAAAAAAAATCTATTTTTTTCTTAACAAAAAAGGCTAAATAGCACAAATACACAAAAATATGACCAAGGACTATATCCATTAAGGTAAATTATGTTTAATCTACATAATAAATTGGGAGGATTCCATTACGTCCTTTTAAAAACTTTGATGAAACAGATAACTTAAATTAAATAAAAACTCTAAAGTTCAAATGGATCAAGTGTCATACAAGAATCACGCAGGCTTCCAGATAGCTGTTCTTCAAATCAGCCCAGAAGACCTCTGAACAAGTATGAACAACTAAACTATATCACATCGCATGGTTGATGCTTAAACTGCTCCAGCTTACAGAATAGATTTGTTCCAGACATACATATAACACTCATCACCCAAAAATTATATGAAGATTATACAAAAGGATGTCTCTAATTGTCACAAAAACACTGTAAAATTGTAAGTGAAATATTAAAAATATAATTGTATACAATGTTGAAAGAAAATACATCATGATTTTATTCTTGGGTGATATTCAATATCAACAAATCATTCTGGATAATTATCACAGCAGCATGTTGGATGGCCATCTCAACAGCGACAAACATATTTTTAAACCAACATTTATTTTTAGTCATACACACACATACATACATATTCAAAATAAGAACCAATTGAATATGTATGTTAATGACAGGAAAACTCCAAAGAGCATTCCATTAAGATAAGAACAGTACTACTAGCCACTACACTTGAACATGATACTGATATCACCAGCCAATGGAATTAGACTGAAAAAAATCAATTGGGAGGTACTATGGAATCAATATGTACATTAGAAAAATTCCAGAGAACAAAAAGCTATTATGAAAGATAAGGGAATCTGGCAAATTGACAGGATATAAAATTTTATAGAAATTAAGAAGTTCCACATAAGTAAATTCCAAATGTTATGAGATACAAAAGAGAGGAACACTCCACTCTGGAAAGATCAAGCACACATCTGACAACAAACCTTAAAGTCTACTTACAGAAACATTGTAAGCACCCATGAGACACAAAGAGCATCCTAAGGTAACATTAAAACAAAACCTCTCCTCCTCTGAGATGTAGGCTCAAAGAAAGAGACAAACGGATGTAAATCATTCTAAGATGAATGCCTTCTTTTTGGGAAGTCAGAGACATAGTTAGCAGGGGCTGGAACGATAACTCAGTCAGTAAAATGCTTATTGTACAAGCATGAGGATGTAAGTTCACATCCCAGCACCCACACTGAAAACAAAAGGCAGGCTGAGTAACTAAGGCTGAGTCTTAGTTAGGGTTTCTACTGCTACAATGAAACACTGGGACTAAAATGTAAGTTGGGGAGGAAAGGATTTACTTAGCTTAAACTTCCATATTGCTGTTCATCATCAAAGGAAGTCAGGACAGGAACTCAAAGGGCAGGAACCTGGAGGCAGGAGCTGATGCAAAGGCCGTGGAGGGTGCTTATCCCAGGACCACCAGCCCAGGGATAGAGCCACCCACAATGGACTGGGCCCTTGCCATCACTGATTAAGAAAATGTCTTACTGCCAGATCCTATGGAGGCATTTCCTCAGCTGAGTTTCCCCCATTTAAGATAATGCTAGTTTGTGTGCCAAGCTGACAGAAGACTAGCCAGCACAGAGACACACACACTGTAAACCCAGCACCGGAGAGGCAGAGACAGGAGAGTCCTGGGTGGTTGCCAGGTAGTTTCGCCAAATTATTATGCCACAAATGCATAAAAGTGAGAGATCTTGCCTCAAAAAATAACAGGAGCACAATAAAGGAAGATACCCAACATTGATTTCCCGCTTCCGCATGCAGAGTCTTTCTCTCTCTCTCTCCCTCCCTCCCTCCTTCCCTCCCTCCCTCCCGCCCTTCCTCCCTCCCTCCTCTCCCCTCCCCCTCACCCCCCCACCTCTCTCTCTTTAACACACACACACGTGGTTGAGGATCAAGTATGGAGAGAGAATCATCTAGGTTAAAGAAATGTAAGGTGTAACTCACTTAACGGGAGAGTCTAGTGTATATGCTAAACTAAGATCTCGGGTGGTAACTCAGTGGTGAGGTGATGCTGAATTGCATGAGGCCCAGTAACTATTGGTCTTCTAATTTCCCCTCAAGAAAGTATTTCAGCATAAAAACAAGTGATGGGTTAGGGGTGAATCTACTCCGTACGGGAAAACAAGTAATTAGCAAATTTTAGGTTTTGGTTATTGGTACTGGTTAGTCTTTTCCCTGTTATTAGTGTTTTGTGATGGGGCCTAGGCATCTAGAATTAGACTGTTGGCTGTGTCTTTTGGTGTGGTTATCTTATCCACCTTTATTGAGGTGTTTGGATCTCTATTGGATGCTACCCAAACTCGGCATGTTTTAGATCAGCTGGATGGTGTGTGAGGCTCAGCCTGGACCACTGTGGTGATGTCTGATTAGGGAATCAGAAGTGATCCTAGCTCAGCTAGGGCAAAGTGTAGCATCTGACCACAAGAGCAAATCCTCTGTAGGGCTAGCAGGTTGTCTCCGTGAGAACTGCATATAGCTCAGAGCATAGCTCTGATAGCTATGGTCTTGAGGTCACAGACTGGGTCCTTCTTATTATTACTTGTTAAATAGAATCGACAGAGCTGATGCATGATTGACAGTAGAGTATAACAATATTGCGGTTAGGAACTATTTCTAATATGTTTATTCTCCAAATACCTCCTTAAAACTGAATTGAATTAAGCCCTCTGATTTTCTAATTTATTTCTTTCATGATTACAAAATACTCACAATAAATTTTCATATTCTTGAGAGGAAGAAACAAATTCTGTTATAAAAAAAAAACCTCCAAAACACTCAGAATGTTCCTGGGGCACAGGAATCCATTAGTAGGCCCTATCTGAACAGAACTGAGTAACTGATGAAATGATGGAGTAACAACAGTTAATTGTGGCTCCTCCCCTTCCTAAGAGCTCCCCACAAAGCTTCTTCCGAAGGTAACAGGAGAGAACCAGAGCCCAAGGGGCATGTGCTCTGTGGCTCAGCTCACTTTGTCCTGTCTCCTGAAAGGACACAGGAGGAGGCATTTTCTGGAAGCATGAATTAGAAGCACCGAATAACAGGATTGGATTTGTCCTGTTTTGCTAGAGTATTCTAACAGGGTTCTTGTGTTCACCAAAATAAGATCTTATCACATGTCACCCGGACCTAACTCTATTAACATGTAAATAAAATTGAGTCTGTGCACTGAAAACACAAATATTTTGCTGGCAATATACTTGTTTTTCTTTTTTAAGTAAATGAAAATAAAAACGATAACTCAGGCAAATTTCTCAATATGCCTAAGATAAAAGTAAAGTGACTTATCCACCAACCTGGGCAAGGTTTTAAAAGCTAAATGTGAGGAAAGGAACACTAGAGTAAATATGATTAAGAGCATTCTGCAAGCTTACAGAGAAGATCCTGCATACCCACCATCATCAGAAAGGCTCCCTTAAATCTTAGAGCCTCCTGGCAGGGAGGTGAGGAGTGAGGCCTGGCGTCAGACACCTCGTCTGTTTCGCGGGGAGAGACACTGTTTCCTCTGGTTGCAGAGTGGCCCATATCGCCTGAGTGGTGGAAATCATTCTGTGTTCTGTGAGACCTCTCTGTGGGACAGACACCCCAGCCCCGAGAGCAGACCCTGCCACCTCTTTGCAGAGTAAATCACTGACCCAAGGGCCTCTTCTACAGACTAACTACATCGCCTATTTCTCCACGCAGATGGCACTAATAGGAAGACTTCCTATTTCATGTCCTGGAGAAAGTAGTGCTAGTTAGACTTCATGCTCAAACCCCAGAGAAAGGAAGAAATTGATGCTGGGTCACTCATCACACCATTTGATGATATCAGAGCCTTACCATAATTCAAATCCGTCATCACTGTTATTGTTATTATTACCAGCTTTAAAGTGGGGACAGTCAGTTTACAGCCTCTCAGAAGTTTCTCGTTTTTCTAGGGAAAAGACACACCTGTTAAGTCCTGTCTAACTGTCTCATTAATGTTTGTTTTGGTTTTTTTTTTCGGTGTCCTTTATTGAGCGGCAAGTACTGCATTGGGCATTTTATATATTTTTCTCTTAATATTGGTTAATGAGCCTCTACTTTTCATCCTGGAGTGAACTATGATCACTTTATGTAGTAGGGAATGGACAATCAGGTTAAAAACTAGTGCACCGCCACTCAGAGCTCAGGATGTGGGGACAGACCTGCAGCCCAGGTCTGCTCAATAGCAATGCTCATACTTCATGCAAATGACCCTCTGTTATGGTTTGACTCTGAAAGGCAACTCTGGCTCATGCACTGATGACTTGAACTCCAAGTGGTGGGGCTACTTTGAGAACAGAGTTGGTGGTAATTTTAGGAGCAGGGTCCAGCTGGAGGAGAGCAGTCACTGCAGGCACGGACTCTAGTCCTTTCTCCCTGTTTCTTGCCTGTCATTAGTTGAGCGGCTTTCTCCTCCAGCCCTCCCTATAATCATGATCTGCCTCACTGTGGCCCAGAAACAAAGGTGCCAACCAACCACAGGGTGAAACCAAGAGCTAGAAATAGTCTGTCCTCCTTGGTTGCACCTCTCGGGTCTTCCTCACAATGAAGAACTGACTGGCACTCCCTCTTTTAGATCCACACCACAGACCCATTAAGGACTTCAGTTGAGTAACTTTGGAAGAGATGGAAACAAGGGTGAGGGTCATCGCCACGTCTATTCGCGGTCCCCTCACCCACTTGTCCAGTCCACATCCTGAAATGCCTCCAGCACTATCACCCCTGGTCCAGGCGGTTAAAACAGTGTCTGTGACCTGGAAGTTGCCTCACGCCTGAGCATCCATCAGACACCTGAGGAAGTAGCCATTCCTTTATCCAGACATCAGAGCCTGTGACTTGTCACAGCAGGCTTCTGCCAGAGCCCTTGTCACCCACTGCCACCTCTTGACACTTGGTCTTCTCAACTGAGCTGTTACACACAGAACACAAGCTTCAGATTCAGGAGGAGTTGCGTGTTTCCACGGAGACCCGAGGCGGGATCGGAGTTTGCACTGCCTAGAACTCAGCCCTCCTCCTAATCGATACCATCATTCACTTTAGAAAAGAGAAGGAAGAAAAGTCCTTGGTGTGTTACTGAAAAGAGCCCCTTTTACCGCTGGCAATTTCTCCTCGTCAGAAAGCGCATGTTGTCGGTAGTTTAATACCGCCAGGCTTCTCAGTCATCTTGAGAAAAACAGAGATGAAAATACAGGCTGTAAGGGAGCAGAGGAGGAATGATCTATTCTACTCCGGGAGCAAAATAAGTGATAAGACACGCTGTACGGTGAGCCGCTGCGGGTGAAGTGTAAAGGGATCAAAGCTGCACCTTCACTTCAAAGAGCGGCCCCAACGTGCTGAGTTTGACTCCATTTTGTTAGAAAATTCCTTTAACAATTCCCTTTCAACCACCTTTGTAAACAGCCATCTTCAGACCTCAGGTCTCATGGTTGCATGCAAATCTCAAAGGGGAATCCCAGAGATGATTCAGGCTTTTATCTGCTGCCGGGGATTCTTCCGAACCAGAATGATTTCGTTAGAAACTCGTGATAGGTTCCTTGAAAGGAAAATCAAAACCCGGAGAGGGATGCTCCCATCCCTATAGCACACGCGCTCCAGTCTCCCTACAATCAACTGAGCAGCAGCCCCATGTATTTTCCTCGGAATTAAAGCAAAAGAGACTTCAGGCAGCTGAGTTCAGTCAACACACAAGAAACTCTATCCCAGGTAGGGAGGGATTTAGCAGGCCTTCAGTGCGTTATTCTAAAGTCAGGAAATGTTTTGAAAATTATCTTCAAGCTGGCCATAGAGTACTGTCCCACCCCATCAGAATGGGCATAAACAGCAGCTCTCTATCTGTAGCAGGAACACTAACCCAAGGTGATCATTTCTACCCCCTCAGTCCTGAAAACATTAATCCCCTTCTACCCAAATCCCAGAGTAACCTCTCCTTCACTCATTGGTGTGCATCTAGGCATGGGCTGTGCACATCTAAGCTTCATGCCCTGAAAAGTGGGTCTTTCTCTGACAAATCCCCCTCATAGCACAGATGTTCCAGCTCGACAGAATAAGACCCCAAAGGGCAGGCCATCAAAAAGAATAAACAAAGACCATTCAACTTTAAAAAGGAGATGAAATAGGTGTCTCTCAAATAACCAAACGCTTATAAGCATTCTTCATGGCCTCAAGGCCAATTGGACCACTGGAAAGGGTAAGGAGCATGCTCCAACACAAATTGCAATATTCATGGCTTCAGAATTTGAACCCCAAATTACATTTGCAAATGCTGGCATACCTTTGTATGCAATTTGCATAGTATAATGAAAATTCCCGTGTTGTTTATTTCTCTTAAAGTTCCCCATGTTATGTTTTATTCCAGGCCATGAAGAATGCAAGGGAAAGAGGAGAAGGAGAAAGAGCCACTACCGACTGAGACCTCTAAGGCATAACCTGTCTGTCAAAAGATGTGAAGATGGTGGCTACTGAAACCCGGTCACCGATAAACAATTTAAACCTAAACCTATATCCTCCAGCTAATAAGCCAGCTGTCGGATCAGTCTCTAAAGCTGGCCTAGAAGAGAAAGGACACACTAGAAGAAGGAGCGGAGAGAGCCTTGTTAATTACCCGCAGTTGGATTTTAAATTGTTACTGCCTTGCCATTACGCTGGGGCTCAAGCAATTGTCTCACGATAATCTAAGACTGTGCCTTTTATCCACAAGCGCCATCAAATCACCAAGACATGCAATAAGAGGAAGCAGGGCTTTTTCTATCTTACCAAATGAGATTAAGTGGGCTGATCTGGCCCACATCTACCAAGATGCAGCATTCAGTAACAATTCACATTTTCACATTTTTTGATGTAATTTTCAAGTAACCCTTACTGGTATAAATTAATAGGTAAAGGAAAACAAGATCAGAAGTCTGGTTTTTATTTTGTTTTGATTCTTTTTAAAAGATCCAAAAAGCATTGTTCTGATTATCATATTTTAGTGAAAGGTTTTTTTTGTTATTGTTATTGTTCCTGCTAAACTGCTGTACTTGAGGCAAGTCCATACACAGCATGGTAATATTCTCAAATCACACAACAGAGATTCCTGAAAATATCCCTTGTGCTCTAATAAAGCCATTCCCATACCCTAATGCAGTTTAACAACACACAACACAGTCATGGGCGTGCTGTTACAACAAACTAGGTCACCGTGCATCCCTCGCCAAAGGCTCAGACGAAACGACCATTACCATCAAGGAACTGAGGACGAAATGGAATCTATTTCCCAGGACCCAATCCATGAGTCAAGGGGATATTGAGAAAAGAAAACTGTCCGGGAATGTGGCAGGGTGCTCCTAAGCACCTCTGAGAGTTCCCTCTCCCCTCTGGCCAAAATCCTGGAAGCAATGGTAATCAACGTTGTAGGCTCTGCCATCCACTGGGCCCACAATGCTTTCCTTGCCTGTGTTATGGTTTGATTTCTGGCAGACGAGTCCTGCCTCTGCTTGACTGAGTCCCATTGGGATGCCTGTCTGCATGTGTACTGTGTGATCGATGGCTTCACAAACCTCAGTTCTCATGAAGCCTGATGTCTTTGGCTTTCCTAATATTAACATAAAGAATAACTAACCCAAATGTTCTGCTTCCTCTTGCTTACTTCTATTTCAGTTTTATGAAAATGTTCTCCATTAGGTACACAGAGAATTCAGAACAGGCTGCAGATGGCACGGAGGTAAAATGAGAGCAGTAAGTAGGGACTCCAAAATTGGGATGCAAATAGAGCCTTCTCAATCCCAGAGTCGGTAAACATTTCAAGATCTGCTGTGTTAAAAACAAAGAAAAACAAATTGCCCTTCCTTCCCTCAAAAAGTCTGTTCTTATTCAAGCCAGTGGACTGAGAGATGAAGGACTCACTGTGTCAGTATCAGCAGGAGTTCAGAACGTTCTGAGTGCTTTGGATCACCATATTTCAGAGCCCAAGCTGGCCTAAGATACCCTGATGCCCGCTTATCGTTATTAGCCAGAAATATTAGCCAGGGCTGAGCAGAACCTCTGTGCCAGCTACACTGCCTGGACACTGCACAGTCCCAGGCCCAAACAAACAAAGGTGTTAGTTCTTTGCCTAAGGACAAGGAAGACAGCCTCATCACCTGTCTTTCTATTCCTGATTATTATTAGAGATATCGACAGCCTTCCCCAGACACATGATAGTGGGTGAACTCCTATTTGGAGATCTTTTATTGAATTAGAATAGATACAATTAGTTATCTGAATCCCATCTCTGGACAGAAAAGGGTTCTGTTTTTATTTTTAACCACAGAAGCATAGACTGTTAAAGACCACTAAGGCCAACTCCTGCTCACATCCCCTCACTCGGTGCTATGGACAGACCACCTAACTGTGTGCTAGGCATGAATTTGGATATTTTAAATAATAGTAAAAAACAAGGCTCTTTACTTTAGAGGTTATAATCTACCAGGGAAAGACATGAGCTTAATACATAAGCAAACTGTACAAAATGCCGGAAGAGAACTGATGCTTTGGAACTAGAAGGAAAAAGCAGAATAAATAAAAGCATTAGCAAGTCTGTGGAGGAGGACATAGGAACGAGTCTGAATAGAGGAGTTAGAAAAGACCTCGTGAGCAGGTTATACTCCAACAAAGAATTAAAGATGAAGAAACCAGCCCTGCCAGCAACTGCGTGTGAGAGAAGGGCCTTGCAGCAGAAGGAGGGGTCCATGCAGAGACAGGAGCAACAGCCAGAAATAGCTTAGCGGGGAAAGTGCTGCTGGCCAAGCAAGGGAGCCTGAGTTCAGATCTGTGATAGCCACACAAAAGGCCCGCCCAGGGGCAGGTGTCTGTTCTCAAGAACTGGGCTTGAGGAAATGGGAGCATGAAAGAGGTAGGGGTGGGGACCTGCCTGGGCAGCTAGTCTATCCAAAACAGCAAGCTTTCCATTCAGTGAGAGACCCTGGATCAAAAGTAAAATTAGGTGGAAGGTGAATTAGGGATGTTGATCTCTGGCCTCCACTTGTGCACACACAGGTAAGCATGCACACACAGGTAAGCATGCACACACATGCACACACACGCACACACACACCAAACAGGAATCTAGAAAGTTCAAGGAACACCAAAGCACTGACATTGCTGAGGTCCTATAGAGAAAGAGGGGACTGCAGGACTGCAGTGGAGTGGTGGGAACCAGATGTGGCAGCGGTGTCCAAAGACCACCGGAAAACGGGAACTTCCACCAGAAGTGGAATTCTGTGTCAAGGGTTTTAAGCGGGAAAGTGGGATGAGTAGATTCCTTCCATGTCGATAGAAGGGCTCTGACTTAGCTGCTGAGAACACACCGTGGATGTGGACTCCAGGTAAGAAGCCCTTACAGGAACCAGGGGAGAGAAGAGGAGGCTCGATTTAGACAGATGGGGAGTGGCCCTGTTGGTCCAGTCAAAGCAGTTGATGTATCTGACTGAGAATCAAGGAGGCATCCAGTTGAACAGGAGGATGGAGTCGTCTTTCCGACCCTTTTCAAAAGACCTTTATCCTTGAATGTGATTGGCTACTAGGGAGCTTCCTCTCTCGTCTGAATCTTCTCTTTAGGGGACGGCACAAACTCACAGGCACCTAACTTCCTGTTACAAAGGGTTAAAAACCAGCACTGAATAATTTCTCTTTCACTGTCTTAATCATTTCTTGTGTCACCTTATAGTTTACTCCTTTCTCTTCTCTCTGCTAAGGGAGTATAAGGTCCATGTGAACACCACATCATGGAAATAATTGTGGTTAAATGTAGGATTGGCCCCTTGAAGCCCTCAATCTAGACTTAGGCTCAGTCAAGGGTTACTCCAATAGTGTGCAGAAGAGAGAAAACTCATCCCCATCCTATCAACCAGAGGCTTGTCCAAGGTCAATAAAGGTCACTAACAACCAAAGGGCTACTAGGATTTTTCTTCCTTAATTCATTATGCAAAGCACATAAACTCTCTGGGGGAAACACACACACACACACACAGAGAGAGAGAAACTTTTTCAAGAGTTAAATACCTTATTGTTAAAAATCCTTCAGTATCAACTGTGACAAAAGTCCTATTTATCCCAGGAAAAGAAAATACTTCTAGAGAAATTTCTTTTTCTGCCTGGTGACTAACTTCCACCCTTTATTATGAATTAGCTCGAAGACACATCCCTAAGCCCTCAAATGAATTAGCCACAGAAGTGGGAGTCGAGTGGGCTGAGAGTCTGACAGAATCCCTCCCGAGCCTGACACTGCACAGGTGAGAGGATGTGGGATCCAGGCCTGTGGAAGCAAAAAGCAAAACAGCACATTCCAAGGCTTATGTAACAACTTTTCCGAGGTGAAAAACTGCTCCCCCTGGCATTTTCTGGATTCCTGGAGTCAGCTCAGCTGCTGTGGATGTGGTTTTCCCATATGAGGGTCCTCAGAAAGACTGTTATTATTCTTTGTACTTCAGA
Source organism: Microtus pennsylvanicus (assembly GCF_037038515.1). Taxonomy (NCBI): domain Eukaryota; kingdom Metazoa; phylum Chordata; class Mammalia; order Rodentia; family Cricetidae; genus Microtus; species Microtus pennsylvanicus. The sequence goes on along the minus strand of NC_134581.1, from coordinate 67,991,348 downwards.
GCTAAATCATCTTGCGCGGCACACAAGTCAGCAGGACTGTTTCTTACCAGACTGTGAACAATTTCTTCCTGCAGCCATTGTTCTGTGATTTCCCCTTCTGCAGAGACAATGGGTTCCAGTTTCAACCCCTCTGCATAAATATGGCAGCCATCATTACAATAGGCTGGCTCTCTGGCTGCAAGTCAGGAAGGCACTTAGAATTGAGGGCATTGTGCTGCTCAGGCTTAGGACAGAAAATGACAGTTTGAAATAGCAGCACCGTGGAGTGTGGAACATCTGATTGAGCAGAGTCCCACGAGCAGCCAGGCCGTGGTCGCTAGATTTTCAATCAGTTCTTAGAGAAGGCATGGATGGGGGTAAGGGATAAAGTAGAGAGGGGCTGGCAGGAGACAAAAGACGAGAAGAAATGGACCCTGGACCCCTTGCTCTTGTTCCTTTTTGCTTCTTTTGTGTGCTCTTATTCCAGGGAAGAATAAAATTACTAGACTCTGAAGATGGCCGGAAGTGTTTACTGCCATGTACGGAGCCGGCTTGCTGGCTGAGGGTGACTCCATTAGGCAAGGCAGGACTAGGCTGGCTTTTGAGTGACAATGACAATGGCGACTGCAAGAAGGGTCACGTGGTGCTGAACTCCCCGCTCTCCCTCAGGTCCTTCTCCATCCAGAAGCACTAACCATTTCCTACCCACCTCTTTCGCTCCCCTGGAAGTTCAAGTTCCCTGTTATCTAAAGTCTCAAGAGTGGACTCAGACATGCACAAAACCTCGGATATGTGAGGAAGATACATCTCCACACAACACAGCTGCTTCTGGTCCTCACTGTGCACCTCTGCACACAGTAGGTGTTCAACAATAGCAAAAATTTAAGAGGTTTAGAGAATAAACGGCTCACAACCTTTCTCTCTCTACCATGAGTAATAGAAAAGACACCGCACCGCTTCTTGGATTCTGCATTACCAGCCTCTAACCTTTTCTCCAAACTGCCAAGGCCATTTTGGATCAGACACTTTTTCTTCAATACAAAAAATTAAATTAAATTAAAAAATAAAAAGTAGGCTCACAATCACAGTGTCACCTTGGCACTCTAAGTGAAACTCAGGTCCAGCCCATATTCTGTATATTGTAGATGCCCACGCTGCCCATGTCCGCTGGAGGCGACTGCTCTTCTCTGCGCTGCCCGCACATATCACTTACTGGCCACTTGCTGGTCTCACTTTACTGCGCAGGGTTTCAGACATTTCCTGCCAATTACTTCATAAACAGCTTTTCACAGGAAAGAACTGCGTTTAATTACTTCTCTTACATTCGAGTCACTGCGCTAGCTGGAGCAAAGAGTCGGTAATTATTTGTTGACATGAACCAGTGAGAAAGCGCCACATTTCGACATTCCTGTGAGGAATTTCAGACAGGCTGGGGAGACAGGCTGGGGGCGAAGAGTGCTGGCTGCCCCCTCCAGAGGACTGTGCTTTCGTTCTAGCTCCACTGTTTGCTAACTTGGAGAAATCATTACCTCAATTGGCCTCAGTCTGAAAATGCAAAACAAACATGGGGCTGTGTCTACAGGGATGCAGTGAGGCCTTTTAAAAAGATGATGGTCCTTGGCACTCAGAGGCACAGGCACTATTGCCGCCATGTCTCCTCTCACTGATCAGGACCTTCAATAGTGAATATACAAATGTCTGTTCGACTCAGAGAGCGGAGTCTCAGGTGCTTGGGTGCACAGCCACCCAGTCATAGGACCCTGTGCCCAGGAGCAAGTGCCAGGATGTTTCACTACTGAACCCTTCACCTAAGCTTCTCTAAGATATTCGGTATTGACATCAAAACATGCCTTCTCTCATGTCAGTTATTCATGTGGCATGAATCAAGAGCCACCAGAGAGTTCCAGCTTCTGGGAACACGTCCATGGTATGAAATTTCACTAACGGAAACCTGCTTCTCTGAGAAAAGCTAAAAAGATTCATTGTCAAACCTCCGCTAGAAACACAGCTGAAATAATCAAAATTGATAAGCTGTTATAAAAACAGGCAGGGGTTGTGATAGGAATGAGAAGCTTATTCAGGAAGAACACGACGAAAATAAGATGAGCTCTACCGGTCAACTTCTCCTGACAAAGTCCAGCACTCACTGCATCAGGATGGAGGTTCTATGTGTCAGAAGCAAATCCCTCAGAGGTATATGTAGGAGGTGATGTGTGCCACAGGACCCTTCAAACACAGCACCCCTCGGCTTTCCATCTGGCCAGCTCCTAATGTCCAGCCTACATGTCTACATGTCTGCCTCTGTAACTACTGGAGAAGTCCCGTCCTGGTCTTCTGCCTAATGGAACTCTCAAGAATTTCCATATACTCGGTCTGGGCTCTATGCCATCAACTGACATGGAGGACCCATCGTCACCTGCCAGGACTCTGAAGAAACTGAGAGAGGTGACAGGAAGCTGATGGGCCAGCAGGGAAGGTCAAATATTCACCTGAGGACTCTGGATGACGTGGGCTGATTAGAAAAGGCCAAAGTTCCTCCGTGGAAAGAGCATAGTTTATAACTGATAATTTACACGTGGGCTCACTTTCCCTGGGTAATTATAGATTATTATCCAACTAATTACAGTACACGGCCTTAAAAGATCTAAAATTTATTAGCCCGATCTGGAAATGACTGTGAAACGTGACTTGAAAAGAAAACTGTTGAGAAGGTAGTTCTAGTCTTGCCAGGACGACACAGTGCAGCGTTCTCGAGGCTTCTTCCTGTGCGACAGGTTTGTACTGCTGCACACCCCACCGACATCCGAGCAAGGTTTCAGCATCTCATTTCCAAATGACTTTTCTCTGTAAGCAGGGGGTGCCAGATTTACAAAAAAAGAAAAAAACAAAGGACCAGATGTCAGTTAAATTTGAATTTTAGATACCTATTAAATCAACTTAGCCCTCAAATGTTGCAAAGGGAATACTTATCCTAAGAATTATTCATCTTATAACTAAAATTCAAAATAACACAGCATCCTGTGCTTAATCTGACGAAGGAGATCTGAAAGTAAAGCTGCGGAGTAAAGCTGAGTAGAGGCTGCTAAAATGGAGGTGTAATGAACAGTAGCCCAAAGTCCAAGACCGGCTGTCAAACTTCATACAGAAGCATGGGTGTCCAATAATGTTGGAAGGGAAATGTTCATGAGAATTCCCAAGTATGAGCTTTTGCTCCCAAGTTAAATGGCAAAATGGTGAATTATTCCATTTGTGTGTGGATCTGGTCCTCCTTTATGGTCCTTGGCGCTATCTACAAAAATCCACTCAGTGAGTATTGAAAGAAAGAAAAACAAAAGAATTATGGGAAATGCACTCCTGACACGAGAACCCACATCCATTTTCACACTCATCCATCGCATCCACTGGTTCCCTGCAGTATGGCTTTAGCCACCTGAAGATATCACCGCTCCCAACCTTCCTGTTATTCTGATGCAACAGATTATTTCTAAGTAGGAGATAATCAAGAGTTAAGGGGTAGAAAACAGCAGAAAAGACAATGTTCTAATTAAATAAAGGTATCAGCACCTTGCTTTTTAAATTTTCAAAAGGGTTTTAAAAACTACTTGGATATAAAACAATCACTGACTTGAACACCTGAACCATAGCCTAACCCAATATAAGATTGTATTATTAGCCAGTAGCACAAATATTCGAAGACCATCACTGAGTGGTATTTGACTGTTATCAGGAGCTGCATGCTGTCAAAGACGTTACCTCTCCATCCAACAAATGCCTAATTCACACCTAGTGGGCTAGAGACATCCCATTGCAGCCAGCGAGGTGCAGCTAACAAGACAGCCAAGAGCCTAATCTTGGGGTACTTATGGGCCAGGGGTGAGGGAGGATGGGAAGAACCAGGAAATAAACAAATACAAGAAATAAACAAGAGTAAGGAATTTAAATAGACAATAAAGGCACAGATAAAATAATTGAGTGCTGAGGGAAGTATCAAAGGCTCTGGAGGAAAAAAACCAATCATAACCTACAGATCTAGAGAAGACCCAGTGGTTTCCCCAAAGTAGCTCTAAATTCCAGTTTCAAGATTAAGGACTCCTGAATTCTCTTGACCACCTCCAATTCAGTTTTTCAAAGTTCACTCTGTTTAGAGATGGGCTTGCCTAATCATCCTACGTGTTCATATGGCATAAAATACAACCCTTTCATGCTTCATAGTCTCCCCTTTTCTTCCTCCCTTTCCTCTCCTTCCCTGTTTCTCCTCTTTCCCTCCCTCTGTCTTCACCCTCTCCCTCCCTTCCTCCCTCCCTTCCGCTCTTGTTTATATGCATAGCCTTTGTAATTACAGCAGAATTTATTGAGGTTTGTGGGAGACTAGAAAGGGAATTTACTCACAAATACTTACTGATTAAAAAGATGCTCTTTTTCTGGCTTCCAAGTTCTATTAATGTTCTCTTCATTTTTGCTGATAATCTTTGGGTGCACCTACTGTTTTCCACCTCCACCCCCACTAAACCATCAACCTGAGCATCTTGCTTTGTAGAAGCCCCTTATCAAGGCGCTACCTGAAACAGACAATTTGCTCCCTGAGAGAAATTCAGAAGCCAACTGTTAAGATAATCGTTTATTTCAACAGCCGCATGAAATAGTCAGAAATCTATACTTTGTTGCACTGTGTGTATGAATTGTTAAAAGGAAAAAAACATCCCTCGACTTTGCAATAACCAAAAGTTTGAATGAGACCCAGGCTCTTTCTTCCTGAGCCAGCTTTCCGCATGCAATTGGTGTCCCACAGACTGTGTGCCTGGTGCACAGTAGGCCCTCAATAAATGTTTGATGGATTTAATTTAATGTACTACAACCTACACAAGCCCCATGGCGAGACCAAAACACTCATCTGACAGCTCAACGCTCAAGAAAGGCAGCTAGATTATTAGCGGCAATTTGCCACCAGCCGCACTTAGATGTAGACTGTTTTCCATGCTGTTTCTTGATCTCATCATTAAAACGTATTCCTCAGATACCTTTTGAAGAGAGCACAGGGAGAACACATCCCCACAGTCTAAGACTTCACCCTTAAAGATACAATTTGCTGACTGTCTCAAAGAAAACAGGTAATGGGGCGATTGAGCCAGTGATGGCTAGGTGCACCCATTATTCAGCTCATAACAGTACTTAAATCACATCGCCACAAGGGTGACTTAATATCACCCACTGCCCTTGAACTGCCCTTCCTTTGACCCATACTTGACCTCATAGGATTCCTTTGGCTTCGGAAATGATTTTGCTTCCATCCAGTGAACCTGTTTGTAGTTGATACTGACCTGAGGAGATCTGGTTAGTAACTTCAGCCAGGCCGAAGCCATTCCATGCTGAGCTATCACTTGCCTGGCATGCATTCATTTGTCTTTGAATCAGCTGCCTTCCACCTGCAGGGTTCTTTGTTCTCTCTGCTTCTAACACTAGGACATTGTCAGCATTTCCCATCGGATTGGATTATGGGCTTTCTATGAGCTGATGCGGCAGCTTTCACCTGTTTATGCTTGGGGAATGGCTTTACTTGCTTAATAAATGTTTACTGATCAAATCACTCTCTTCTTATTCTAGGATACGTAACTCTTAGAAGGGGATGGAAAAGCTATGACATTGATTAGAAAATAAAGCATTTAGATTTCGAATTGATGTCTATTGCATAAGAGATAAGTGTTTTGTAATCTGCCCTAATCTAACATCTAAATTAGAATTTGTGATATGCTGCTTAGCACATGAATTGCCCACTTTACCAGAGCAAAATAGTTTTTCTCTAACTTTCAGAATTTATAATGGTAAATTCAATGATTCAATGTGAAATTCACTTAGTCTGTTCTTGGCCTCTGGGTTCTTAGTTCTTTCTCATGGAGAAGGGAGCTGGAAGCATAAAAAGCAGGAAAGTTGTACAAATTATACTTGCAAGTAATAAAAAATGCTTCCCATTTGTCCTGTTTAAATAGCGTTCATCCATCTCGCTTTTCCATTGATCTTGGACCCATCGGTGGATCTAAGCAATTAACGCTATGGGGTCCTAGTCCTCTTCTTCACAACATGAATTAGTTAAAATCCTTTTGGAAGGAAGAGTTGTCCCTGTATTTCTCACTCATTATTGGTATTTACTTACACGCACTTATTTTATCCTTCGAGTTATATTCTAATGCTGTCGTTTGGTAATGGAATTGGGACCATTTGTAAACCTGTTGGGGTTATCTATATGCCCTATTTAAACCATCAGTATCTTTTCCACAAACTATTTGGTTTGTGCATCATAAAATCCCATAGCCAAGTGTTTCTCCAAAGTTGGACGACCTAATTTCCCCTTCATTTACTTGTTTAGTGAGTAAACTTAATTTTCTTAAATGAGTAGTCCCTTATCCATTTGAAAAGTGATTCTTAGCATCAAAGGTACAACTGTGCTTGGGAAAGACCCAGCCCGAGCCCTCCACTTCCTGGGTTCAATGCCTAAAACATAAGCAAGCAGAATAGCCTGAGAAAATGACAGCGTGGGTATGAATAACGGCTGCTTTGCATACTTTGGCCAAAAAGAAATAACTCTAGCATATGTTTGAGGTCCTTATTAATCACACTGAGGAAACACTATATTATCCAAAGAAAACTGCTACCTCCTTCCTTTCCTCTATTACTATCTCCCAGGAATTTATTACCCATTGAGAGAATTGTTTGCTAAGCAAGTAAAGTGCTAAACTTATGAAGACTATAATTCAGGTGGTGATTCCTTAGGGAACAGCATTATTTTATGAGGTCTACTTAATGTTTCCCTGGGCAATGCTGACTTTCATTATTCAAGGGAACCGGGAAATGTCTTGGGGAAGAGCAATAATTGGTTGTATCTATTCATGTTTCTGTATAATCACTATCTTGGATCCATGTAGACAAAGTTTAGTGTTTGTATATTTCAAACACAACAGATCCAAAATTAAGTGCAGAACATGGAAGGTTAACTTGCCTTCAAGAGCACAACAAAGCTATTCATCACAGAAAAGAAAGCCACAGTAGAAGTTAACGCAAGAAATGAGCAATCAGATAACCCATGGATTCCTTTCAGGGGCCAGAGTTATTTTCTTCATCCTCCTGCTCCCTCCTCTCTCCCCTCCTCCTCCCTTCTTCCTCCCTCAAATGCAACAAGCTTTCTGCCCTGCCTTCCTAAGCACTAGATTACAGCTGTGAGTTGCCAAGACTGGAGGAAAATTGCTCCTTGTATAGGAGAGCATTTAGACATTAAATGTAAGCTATTTCTAAACCGCTGCCAAATTAGTCTACACTGTGAGGAACAAAGTTAAAGATGACTTTCAATGCTACCTTTAAGCCTGCATAGCTCTCCTGTTCTTTCATATCAGTTTTAAATTGCATGGAGTATACCTAAGTTAGTAGTAGAGAATGGCCTGGCAATGTATGAAACAAAGCCTTCCTTGCTCTTGAGTTTGGGTAATCTTTATAAAGAAGATGATGATCCAGTCCAAGAAAATAATTATTTGACCCTAAAGAAACAGTATTCTGAACTCCATGAACTTTCCTGTGCTTGCTACGGCTGTCTTGCTGGAGGAGAAAGCTCTCCTGAACAAACAAGCTCATATAGACAGCAGAGCTGACATTATCCTGAAAGGTGGGGCTCCGTGCTGCAGTTAGTCAGACGCTGACTGGTGTGCTGGGTGGAAATGAATAATGAGGCCTCCTCGATACCAAGGCCATCTGCGATCTGCAGAAGACAGTCCTTTGGCTTGCCAAGATTTGAGAAGCATTGAAATACAAGCAAGTGCGGCTGCCTCACTGAAAATATGAGCACACTGACAACTGTGCTGAAAAAAAAAATGGTACCAAAGAGAAAATTTAGTTTTCATTTATAGAATTGTAGTAACAACTGATTCTGAAAATAGGAGATACCTAGCAGTAGACTAATTCCCCTACTGGGCACAACACAAAAGTTGACAAGGTATGGAGACCACCATATCCACACATCAGACAATGAAAACCACAGGGCTGAGTTCAGGAAAGGTGACAGGAATAAATCCTTGGGTTTTTGAAGATACATTCTAGAACGGGGGTTCTCAACCTGTGGGTCACGAACCCCTTGGGGTCCAACCACCCTTTCGCAGGAGTCACATATCAGATATCCTCAGTCAGATATTTTCATTATGATGTGTAACAGTAGTAAAACTGCAGTTATGGGCTATCAATGAAAATAATTTTATGGTTGGGGGAGGTCACCACAATGTGAGGAACTGTATTAAAAGGTTCCAGCATTAGGAAGGTTGAGAACCACTGTTCTTGAATAACATGATAGAAAGAGGCCATCTCACACATGAGCATTCATTCTGTTGAGCTGACTGGATTTGAGACCAAGTGCTGGCATCTGAAAACCTTTGTAAACACCAGGGCCTTCGATTACACTGCAGAGGTTTCTGTCAAGTCCTTGTCCAAAGGTGAGGCAGGGTGTGCCCATGCTGCTGAGCACACAGGTCTGGGTGACTGGGATAACGAAGGCTGGAGAGAGTTTGGATACACTGGTTGAGTTGGAAGAATCTTCCCTTGGTATCTAGTACATCCATCTGGGAGTCCAGAACCCTCAGGAAGAAAGCCATACCTTCCAATTAGAAGCCCAACAGAATCAATCAGGGAGACCTACCAGTACCTTAGCTACCCACCCAAACAAAATTTAAAATTACTTTTTAAAGAGGTAACAGTATATTGTCTTTAATTTGTAGCATATAATAAAATAATCATAGCCAAATAAGTGGCCCACAGTCAAGAGAAACAGAAGTCGGGAGGGGAAATGCCACAGAGAAAGAAGATGAAAAAACAGCTGTGTACTAGGGAGCTGGGGAGATGGTTCAGCAGTGAAGAGGGCTTGCTGCTCCTGCAGAGGACTGGACTTCAGTCCTTAGCACCAAAATCAGGCAGTTCACAGCACATATAACTCCAGCCCCAGGGGCTCTGACACAGCAACATGAACGCACACCAAAGCACATAACAGTCAGCCTTGAAACCATAGACATCCAGATAACAAAATGGACTCAGTCACTTAGCAGATTGTATTTCCATACATATTTAGTATACACACACACACACACTAAACACAATCACAGTAGAAAAAGCTATAAACTGGAGAGTGAGGAGGCATTAGTGAGTTTCCAGGAAGGCCAGCTGGTAGGGGCTGACGGGAGAAGAGGGAGCAGGGAGTGGTCTATAGGCTTCATCTAGCTACTATTGATTCAAAAAATAAATTAAAAATAAATCTTTGGAAAACTAATGAAATACACAAATTTAAAGAAAAGGATAGCTATTGCTTGAACAGATGGAAAATCTAAACAAAAAGTAGAAACTATTTTTGAAATAGCCAAATATAAATTCTGCAATTAAAACTTATATTTGAAATGAAAAATCACCAAATGAAAAAAAAAACCTGTAGGAAGGAGTGACAGAGGTGGGGTAGGAACGGTTAAGGAGAGGGGCAAGCAGAATGTACCATACACATGTACCGAACTATCAGCGAATGAATTTAATTCATTCATTAAAATTTTCATCTCAAGAACTGAAGACTACTTACATTACACCGAATAAAGGGTAAATGAGCTAGAAATCAAAATAATAGAAATTATACTGAAGAGGACTGTACCTAATTAACAGAGACGTCGTTTTAAATTACACTTAGAAAAAAAATAAGTGATCTAACATATGTAAAATTGAACTATCTGAAAGAAAGGAGAATGAGACAAGGGGGTGATTTCAAGAAATCACAGTCATAAATAATCACATTATCTTGAACAGAATTTATAACAAATGCACAAGTGAAACCTACAGCAATTATAAGGCCATGTGGAAATAAAGAAGACTCAAGATTGCTGTTCTTATGTTTTTATAGACTTCGGGTAAAAGACACAAAGCAGAGTTCAGCATCCTGAGCGTCCTCCTGTGCACAGCCGTGTGACAGGGCGTAGACATGCACTGTTGGGCGGCCATCACAGCCATTAGCTCCCGGAGCTCTTGGATCTTTCCTCAACTAATCTCGACCCATTGAGCACACACTCCTTGTTCCCTCCTCTCCATAAGCATGGGCAACTATCGTGCTACTGTCTGTTTTGATGCATTTGTCCTCTCTGTCGCTCCATAGAGCTGCAGTATGTGTCTCTCATGGTGGGCGTTTTTCCACTTAGTTTAATTTCCTCCGGGTTCAGCCATGCTACGCTGTTAGAATTTCCTCCATTGCCAGAGGATGGATAATGGTCTGCCACATATGTATACTATATGTTTGTGATTAAAGGTTTATTTTATTTTATGTGCACAGGTGTTTGTCCTGCATCTCTCTCCCTCTGTATCACTTCCATACCTGGTGCCCTAGGAGGCCAGAACAGATGGCTTCCCAGGGACTGAAGTTACAGATAGCTGTGAGCCGCCATGTGGATGCTAGGAATCAAACTCGGGTCCTCTAGAAGAGCAGTCCCAGCTCGCAACTGCTGAGCCATCTCTGGCTTCCTACCCTGTATGCCGCACTGTTTATTCATTTATCTGGCTGTGGACACTTACAGTGCTTCCCCCTTTGGTACGGTGAATAATGATTCTACGAATATTCATGTGCAAATATCTCTTCATGTTCTTGCTTTCTTGGCTCTTGAATTTACACCTATACACGAGAATGAACACTTCTTAGTGAAAGGTACTGCCGTGTCCTCAATTATGAGGGTCTCATGGGAATATAGTCCAGTGTAGAATGTTTGCATCAAGGGAATAAGGCCCTAGGTTCAATATGAAACAGACCAAAAATGAAAGCAAGGAAGAGAGTTTCAAAATATTTAAACCAAATGGTGGCAGATGAAAGAGATACACTCCAAGATCAATCTTTAGAACTGATACAACTGAGCAAAACTTTAATAAAGAAATAGAATATTTTGACAAAATCCTCAGTTGACTTGGCCCAAATGACTTCTAGATTAACATATGTAAAACACGCCATACTTTCAAGTCCGCATGGGCTGTTGACCTAGGTACACTATATGATGTGTTGTTTCAGTTCGAACCGGAAATATCCCCTGCAAGCTCAGGTACTGAAAGCTTGCTTCTTAGGTGGGGGTGCTATTTAGGGAACCTGGGAGACCTTTAAGGGATAGGACCAAGTTGTGGTCACTAGGAGTGGGCCTTTGATGATTATACTGAGCCTCTGGTTCCTGACTTGCTCTTTATTTCCAATCTCCCACGGTGTGAACAACCTCTGCCCGACCCCCAGGATCTGAGCTGCTGCCATGTCTTTCCCACCATGATGAACCCAAGCTCTGAAACCGTGGCCCAAAACTCATCAGTCCCAAGTTTATTCTCTTAGATATGGCATTCATAGCAATGCAAATAATCACTAATAAACATACCATAAAATGCCTCAGCAGGTCCCAGGAAACTAAAATCATGTGTGGTCTCATTTCTGAACACCACAGAAACAAATTAGAAATCAATAATGGGATGTTAAAAATAAAGTATTTGGAAATTAAGTAACACACTTTTACATAATCCTTAAGTCAAAGAAGAAATCACAAGGCAAAATGTAAATTACTGTGAACTTAATGGATATGAATACATACTAAAAATATGTAGGGTGCATCTAAATTAATGCTTAGCAGGGGAGAGAATTTGAATTGAAATCTTATATTTAAAAAAGAGCTTTCACACTGATTAACCTGGGGGCCAGAGAGAGGGCTGAGCCTGGTGAGCTGACCTCAATCTGTAAAATCTATGCAAAGGACATAGCACATAGAGTATGTGCACACATGCATGCACACACACATCATCATTATCATCATTGTTATATAATGTTTAAACCAGGTTGCCTAAACCCTACCATGTGAATCATAAAGTTAATAAAAGATATCAATGAAATAGAAAACAAGCAAATTACAAATCACAGTAGAGCAAAGATCTCCCTAAGAAGATCCAGTCTGAAGGCCACCTTGGTGGGCAAGAGTTCTTGCAACACAAACATGAAGGCCTAAGTTTAAATCCCCAGCTACAGTGAAAGACCCGGGGACGCTTGCACATGCCCATAGAGTTGCTGGAGGGCAGTGACAGAAGGGTCACTTGGGTTTGATGGCTGCCAGCTCTGCTCCAGTTCAATGGGATGCCCTGCCTCAAGGAAACAAGGAGGGCTGTGATACTCTGAACACCCGCAGCCTTCTTCTGGCCTCTGCACATGGGAATGAGCATGTGCACCAGCACACAAATGTGTGCACACACCGCACATGCTAGCACACATATAGACAAACATAAATTTATGATGGACAACGCTGTAAAAACACCCAAGAAATATAGAAGAAAAATGAGAGAAAAAAACAATTACTAAGTTTGGAATAAAAGAAAACTTGATATTACAGACACCATGCAGCTAATATCAACAAACAATGGTCCATAGGCTTAACCTAGCTACTGTTTTTGTGCAACTTGCAAGATAAGAATAGTTATCTTACACTTTAAAAGGATAACAGAAAAAAATACTTTGTGATGCAAAAAACTTTGTGAAATGTAAACACGAGAGTCCACAATGCCTTTTATTAGCACACGGCCACACTCGCTCTTCTGCACCAACCTTGGTCACTTTCTCATACAATGCTGACAGATTGTGACAGAGACTGTGTTTGCAAAGACCAAAAGATTGATCATCTGGCCTTTTGCAGGACAAAAAAAAAATGTACAAATCCCTACCTAAAGAGGAGAATTTCAACCAGGTAGTGGTGGCACACACCTTTAATCCCAGCACTTGAGAGCCAGAGGGAATAGGATCTCTTTTTGTGAGTTTGACACCAGTCTGGTCTACAGAGTGAGTTCCAGGACAGCCAGGACTACACAGAGAAACTCTGCCTCAAAACGCGCGCGCGCGAGAGAGAGAGAGAGAACACAATTTAACAAATGTGCCTCACACAGAAATCTATGCATATGAGTCAAATTTTTATTTGTAATGTAAAACTTTCCCCTAGAAAAATCTAAGCCCTTTAATCCAGGAAATCCAATTGCAGAGGGACTACAGACCGAAAGATTAAGAGCACTATACGCAAAGAAACATCAGAGGACAGTTTGAGGTTGGAAAAGTTTCTAACCAGGACATTAAAAGAGTATCAACCACGGGGGACAACACAGATAAAGTAGAGTATTGAAATTAGAAATGTCTGTACATCAGGTTTCATTAGGAGAGAGAAAAGGCAAGCCGCAGATGGAAGAAGATGTCCGCGGCACATATCACTGGCAAACACTGATATCTAAGTACAAAAGGAGCCAGGAATTAATATGGAGACATCTTTTTTCTTTACAAATGAGTGAAAGCATTGAACAGTCACTCCACACAAAAGGAAAAGCCAATAAACATGAAAATTGCTCACCGTCATTATCAGGGAACACAAATTAAACCCACAGTGGGAAACACCTGCTGTTTGCAATTTAGCATCGCCTCCTGTCCTTCTGGGAGTACAGATTTCCTCTGCAGACAAATTTCCTTTTGAAAACTACCTCTTAGCTGTTGCCAGCCACGGAGATTGGTCCAGCCTGAGTTCTAGAAAGGGGAGATGATTGGCCTAAGCTGACAGACACATCTCATTTCCACAGGTGCAGAGTTTGCTATGAACATGGAGTGTCGGGGTTCTTCCAAACATGAAAAGATATCCCTTCAGCTTCAGTAAAGAAGTTCTTCTTTCAACCAGAAACAACAGAAGGGTCCTTTTCTTTGTTTCCTCCTATGTTAGAAAGAGGCACCCTGTGATATAGACCTACATGTCAAGAGACACCAAATCAGGATGGGCAGTAGAGAGAGTAATTTCCCAAGGTTCTTCTATTGAGCAGACACGTGGAATCTCACCTAAAGCCACTCCCACCCCTGACATATTCAGCTATGCTGGCCAGTAAATATCTCCATAGAGAGAGGCTTTGGATGAGACTTCTGTGACTTCAAAATGCTGTCCCCCCAAGGAAGGTGGCTGAGCCAGTAAGGGCTTCTACCACCAAGCCTAACCCTTGCAAGGAGAGAATCAACTTCAAAGAGTTGCCATCAATCTCCACATGCATGTCACAGTACACATATGGATAGACAGATAATTGCATGTGTGCACACGTATACACACACATACACACACACTAAATAGATGTGGATTTGTAAAAAGAAAAAAAACTTAAAAATGCTGTCCTGATTATGAGTTTGCTGGCATACATGAGTGTTTTCTACTATGCCCAACAACTTGGTAAGTACTCTGCATTCGTGACATTTGAGCTTAAAAACACAGAGATATGTAGGAAGAAAGACTATAGACTATAAGCGCTGTTAGAACAGCTGGTGGGTATTCTACTGTTGTCTTCTTTAAACTAAAGATAAACAGCCCATCCTTTGCTGTCTAGTTTGATGGTCTAGTAAAATGCCACTGGGTTTATCTTTAAAAACCCTGCAAGAGGTGTGCATAACCAAGCAAGCCCAGTCAAGATAAGGGCCCTGGTCACCATCACTAAGTTCTGCCCTCTCCTACAGGGCGATCTGACAAGCTATCAGATCTGTGTGACATCTCTTGTCAGGGATAAGCTACTTTATTGGCACAAGGCCCTCAGGCTTTCTTCCCACAACTAAAATTACTGAAGAAATTCCACTTTCTTGGGGCACATGGTTTTGATCATCCGACAGCCAAAGGGAAGGGCGCAGGTATGTCTTCACGGCCATTTCTCCCACAGGAGATAGGAGCATCGTGATGGTGAGGAAGCAGATTAGCACTACTGAGGTTTCTAAAGGTTTTTCAAATTATAAAAATAACAGTTTCATTGTTGAAATCCCAAACAATAAAATGTGTGTTGCTTCTCATGGGTTCGTCCTATGTTCTCTAGACAGCTCCATATCTGTTCTCTCCTATCACTTAGTCCTTGTCATATCGATAACTCACACATTACAACTGGCTCCAATGATTAGGCAGTCTGCCGGTCTGCTGCACATGCTATGGTAAGCACTAAACCAAGCTCCTGTTGGACATTCAGGTCATTTCCAAATTTTAATCCTTCTATGTTGAACATTTCATTTTTCCTCTTGTCAGAATACCTCCAGTGAATCAGTGTCTAGAAATGAATTTTCTAAGTTCAAAATATACATTTTAACGCTTTTAGTGTGTGTTAGTATTCACTTTCCTTAATTTTTTTTTTTTTTACAAATTGGGCTGGGGAGACAGATCGTTCAGTAGGTAAAACACTTATCTTTGTATGAGCATTTGAGTTCAGATTCTCCGAACCTACATAAAGCCAAACACATATCACATATCTATAACTAACACTCCTGCCATGAGATGGAGGCTTGAGTCAAGATAACCCCTGGAAGCTTGCAGACCAGCCAGACCAGCACAGAGAAGAACAAGAGACCATGACTCAAACAAGGTAGAAGGTGAGGATCGATCCCCAAGACTGTTCACTAACATGCATACTCCGGCATGTGTGTGCCTATACTCACCCGCATGAACACATACATGAACGTACTCAGGCATCATGTACATACATACAGATCGTATCTACACCACTTATACAAACTGACGCTATAGACCCATTCTTGATGCTGTACCTTTAGTTTGGTTAGCCACTCATTGCCCTAAAACCTCTTCTCCCTCGGGGACCCTCCGTAAATTCTACAGCTTCCCCTCGTTCCTAGGGGAATTACAGCAAGAGGAAGAGGTGATGATTATAAACCCTTTTCCAACTTGTTGACAAACTCGACTATCAGAACCACACACAGGACCAAGGGACTGTCTCTACATTCCATATTTTTCTCAAGAAAGCAGAAACATACATTATTGAATATTGAATACCTGTTAAGTATGAAATATGTCTGAAACACAATAAATTCCCAATAAATATTTATTTATGAATTAATGGAAACATCTAGAATTTAAGCCAGATCTACCCTCATCCCAATCTCACTTACAAAAGTGGACTGTGGTGTATGGAGGACAGGATGAGGAGGTCCACACCTACTTAGGGCAGCCAGATCCTATCCTGGGCATTGAAGTGTGAATGCTCCCCGTTCTCTGAGGAAGACTGCAATTGATTTGAGGACTCCAATAGCATCACCAGGCTTGCTGAGATCTTCAAGATGCCTGGTTTCATCAGCTTTCAGCCACTGACTATGTTTATTGCTTGCAACCAACAAACTGAAAGGTTTACCCCAAGCCTGCGCTTTCATCTCCATCAGCCTGACTTCGGGTGGTGGCAAGGTCTTCGAAAAAGAAAGTTAACACCATTTCATGATACTGCATGCTCATACCTCAGAAGCAGAGACCAGTTGCTCATGACAGACTGCTGAGAGCAAGGTCCCTGCTGTCTTGTTACCAGACACTCGGTGAGAACGTGGGCATATAGTGGCACAAATCTCAGCCATCTCGGAGGAATGGCTTTCATTGTTCTTTCCCATGTGCTACAAGAGAACAACAGTCTGGGGTGGCTCTGCATATGTGGCAAGCCTCAACAGCGGCTGTGTGAATCTTCCTATCAGAAACTCTAGGGAAGTTAAACTTTAAAAAAAAATACTGCAGGTAATGCTTGTACCTTCTGGAAACTAATGTGAGAACTGGCTGTCCTTGAATAAACCTGCCAAAAGAGAAAAAAATAGGCCTTAGGCTATTTTTTAATGTTTTATGACTTTTTTTAATGGTCGCAGGTTTACGAACACATTGATTCAAACCCTTGGAAGTGAAGGAGAAAAATCATTTAGTCTAAAAACAACCTTAGAAACTTATCTCATCTATAAACTCCATCTTACACCGCTTCCACTTCGAAACGCCTAGTTGCTACGTCTAGCCTTGTGTCTTTCATCATCGGCATCTCCCTGGTCCATCCTGTATCAGCTCTCCCCAAATTTGCTATTCCAGATTCGGCTCTCCAATCTATTCTCTCTCTGATCCATTTTCGCAGCTGTGCCAGAGCAGCCTTCAAAAATGCTTGCTCGCTCTCTTATATTTTTCAAGTCTTGCCCTTGTCCAAAAAGCTATCAGAGAGGTACCCCAGGGCGCAGAAAGAAATGCCTGAGCATTAGAGCCAAAAACAAAGGCTCTGTTCCCCGCTCCACCAGCCACCAGCGATCTGAATTTACAGTCCTGTGTGGCATAATGATAAGAGTTACATTCTGAGCCATGCATCATTGAGCAGTTTTAGCGTTGTGTGAATGCCACGCAGTGAACTTCACACACCTGGATTGGCGTGCCTACCACACACCTGGGCTATATTGCAATATTATGGAAGCACTGTGGTATGCGTGACCCATCGTTGATCAAAGAGTTTGGAGCTACAGGAGTATACTGGGACCTACCATCTTTGAGCCTTAATGTGGGTCTGCACATTGGAGAACATGGATCCTTTGGAAGATACTGCAAATGAATGATACTTAACTTTCTTCACTTTCCCCTACGCAGGTCTCACGGGATTACTCAGCTCATCCCTTCCTGACCCTTCATGTCCAACAGCTGGCTTGTCTTCACCAAATGAATTCCCTGCCCATCAGGCTCCATTTTCGGCTTGTCCCCATTTGTACCTCTCCTTTGTCCATGGCATGTGCTGGCTTCTCCCTACCTGCCCACTGTGTCAACCCCACGCCCATGCTGCTAATCCTTTAAAACCCAGCCTAAGTCTCTCTCGTCCCCACTCTTGAATCACAAGGACGTCACCATGTTCTGACATCCGCAATGGGCACAGATTCCCAGGTCACCATCTCAGATGTCTAGGAATGGAACTCTCTTCACATTCTGTAATTAAATGTGATTTCTAAAGCCAAAATTCCACTCCAATTCAAGGTGGTAATTCAGTCTTAGTCCAGCTAGCTTTTCTTTGTCCAGGCCAGGCTTTGCTTGGTCTGTTGGGGGATTTTTAGCTTCCTCTTCTAAGAACTGTAGCTCGAGTATTGCCAGATGGTGCAGGAGTACAGGTGCTTGTCACCAAGCCTCATGACCTGACTTAGACCCCAGTCAAAGGTGAAAACAAACTGCTGTAAATTGTCCTCTCACCTCCACACACGCTATAGCATTTGACCCACACAAACACACAAATACAGATAATACATAAATAAATGTCATTTAAATTTTTAAGTATAAAAATAAAACTGTAGCTCAGTTCTAAAGAGGTTAACAAAATTCTTGGGCCAGACGAGTAACCAAGAAGGACCTTAGCACACCTCTCTTTCTCTCTCTGTCCCTCGCTCTGTCTCTCTCTCCCTCCCGGCCCTACTCAAATGAGCATTGTTATCCCGAGACATCACTAGTGACTCCCACCTCCACCTGCTTTGGGTCTTGAGGTCTCAGAAGGGGCTCTGACTCCACATCCTGCTGTCCTTTATTTTCATGTCTGATCGCCTCCACCAATTTGTCCTCGACTTCTCTAGTGGAGTAGAAAGCCCCAGGTGGCTCTCAGAACCGTTTGTCTAGACCCAAAGCCATCTCCACACGTACACTCTCTCTGATCGAACCAACAATTCACAGGACTCCAAACAGAAAAGTGGGGGTCAGCTCCCCTCCTTTCTCAGATCTTCCGATTGGCATGGTGTGCTGTGCCTCAGAAAACCAAATCCTCAAACACACTACTTTGAAGTTCAAGCTGAGAGCTGCGACTGTAGGGAGGGGCTTTCTCCGAAGTTCTCCTGTCTACTTGAAATGATAGATCTTTTAACAGTAAGACTCTCTTCCCAGAAGTCACATTAGCCTAGGCAAACCGGTGAGTATGGAAGGAAAGAAGATTGGAGATGACACTGTACCTAGAACAGTGGCCTTGTCCCAGACCAATTCACCATCCCTAAAAATAATTTACTCTTCCTCTAAAAGTGTCTCTATGTCTGATGGCTTTCTCCCTATGGAGAAGACACGGGACATGTCTGAGTCCTATTGGATCATCAGGTACTTGTTTTCATTTCTGTGGTGCCGCAGGCAGCAAACAAGACCGGGTGTCTTTCTACGGTAGCTTTGTCTATTGCCCATCTGACTCGGTAGATTCTCCCATGAGACCTGCAGCAGGCTAGTTCCCCAACACCTCTGCAGGCAAGGTTCTTGTCCCCACCTAAGCAAGACTCTACACCTGAACCATGTCAGCTCCATCACTCTTCTCATCAACCCTCATCTACTCTACCAGGAACACTTCATTCCTCCTCAAAACTCTGGTTCTGACAGGTCTGTCGTCTCAGAATTCTGCATCTGAGTCTTCCAGGCTCAACTGCTGAGACTGAAAAAAAAAAGGCTTTGGCTTTTGATCTCCTGGTTGTGCTGAGAGCTTTCCAAGTCTGATTTGGAACACAGAAGTGGCACACTAACCATCTCTACTCTGAAGCCATAATAAGCCCAGGCCGTCCCAGCTGCCACCCAGAATGGATGGATGGGTACAGAGGAAACATCGATAACTTAAAAACAACAAACAACCAAAAAGGTGAAATGAACTCAAGGTTTTAGTACAGTGAAGATGAATCAGGAACAAAGATAGCATTGACTGATGCCAATCATCACCCCTACCACATTGGTCTGGAGCCCCCTCCCTCCTTCCAGTTTCACTCTAACCTTGCTCCTCCTCATCAGCTTATGTAACCTGTTAGTGCTGTGTTTACCCATCACCTCCTCTGAGATACTTACAGCTCCACCCATTTTCATTCTAGTTCGTAGTCTAGCAGAATCCTAAAATGACCTCCGGTGATCCTCTCCCGTGTATATCTTCCTTGATTTGTGCAATATGAGACACCACTACTGACGCTCTATTAAATTATGAGACAAAAAGATTTTTGTCGCTGTAATTAAAGTTGTTAATTAGTTTACTTTGAGTTAATCAGGAGAGAAAGTATTCATGAGGGCCTGACCTTATCACATGAGCTCTTTAAAAGTCGGCTCTCCCTGGTTTCAGAAAGGGAAGGCAGAGGTATGAAGCAGAGTGTGAGTCTGAAGTGCCTTCGCCAGGGACAGTGGAAATAAACGTAGGCTTCTCAGAGATGAAAGGAAACAACAACAGCATCTAGGAAGAAAATGGAGGGTTCAGTTCCACAATCTCAAGGAAACGGATTATTTCAGGACTAAGTAAGCTTCAGAAAAGAACACCAAGACTCATGAGAGGCTCTCGGCTGTACCTGCTTTTCAGTCTGGAGAGACTGCGGGCAGAGGACACAGTGATGCCCTAACACAGACTTAGAGAAGCTGTGAACTAATAAATGTGTGTTGTTTTAAACCACTAAGTCTGTGGTGATTTGCTACATCCATAGCATATTTTGATAACCCTGTCATTACTGTATTATGACTATCTTGCACTTTCTATTTCCAAAAAGATAGGAAGGAAGGGAAGGTGGGAGGGAGGGAGAGAAAGACGGAGGGAGGAAGGGAGGAAGGGAGGGAGGGAGGGAGGGAGGGAGGGAGGGAGGGAGGGAGGGAGGGAGGAAGAAAGAAAGAAAACCATACTTGGTCCATGTTTGTATTAAAGTACTGTTACTTGAGTTAGATTCATTAAGAGTACTAAATATTATTATTAAACATAGTGCCCAGCATCATGATTTAGCTGTTATTGTTACTGTGATAGGGAGCTTTTAAAGCAGTTGCCAAGCCAATGTATTAACCCGAGAGGTGTTGACAAATGTCTGAAATGGATGAGTTCATCTTGGTGAATTCCCGTTGCATTTGCAGTCAGTATCACAACACGCATCAAATTCAGAGAGCAGAAGTCAGGGGAAGCAACGTGGAAGAAAAGACATAAAAATGGAATGAGAAAAGACGGTGCATGAATAGCACTCAACAGATTCATCTGGCTACAAAAATAGATTTCTCTAGAGGATAAATGGAAGGTCGGATTGGAAAGGTGTTGGTCATATTATAGAAGATGCTGAATGCCAAACTCTGATGGGTATATATTATCCTTTAGGAAATGGGGAACAGGGATGGCATTGCACAACGGATTGCATGGTCAATATGGATGTGGGTAAATATGTGACAGTCATCTTCAGGACACGGCAGATTTTGTAGAAAGAGACACCAGATGAAAAGGCTGCAAGATCTCAGAACCCACACTACTACAAGGGAATGGCTAGAGCCAGAAGGGAACTAAGCAGAAGACCGGTGAGAGAGACGTTCCTACAGAAGGAATGGGTTGTTACCATAGACAGCAATGGTCCAAACCTTGCAGCTTACTCTGCAGACATGCACTGAGCATCCCCCTTGGAGCATCTCTCGGGAGTCCCTCACTTAGAAAGAGAGTGACTTCTAGATCTAGCTTGATATAACTATCCAGCCTCAAAAAATGTGAATCCACATTAGCAGAACGTCTTCCTGCAGCTGTGGATTTGTAACAACAGACAACCATCTTTTCCCCCAGCTTTTTGACATTTGAAGCGAATTAGAATTAACTGAGTATAAAATAGTACTGGACTTCCCTAACAGCCATGTTCTTTCAATAGACAAAAAGTAAAATAAAATAAAAGAGGAACTTGGTTGCTAGTTGGTAGTGCTTACCACATTTGGGCAAGCCCTAAAAACCCCATCCTCTGCACCGTTGGGTTTAGAATTCTCTCTAGGAAAGAATCTACCCAAGCTTCAGCTGGATCTTCCCAGAAATGTGACCTCTGCGATCCTAAGTAAGGATTCTGGAAATGGAGCAATCCTCCCTCTTGCCCAGGTAGATAAGGATAGACATAGGAAGGTACACAGATGCCGTCTTCCACATCACCTTTAGAACCTAAGCCAAAGCACATCTGTTGCCCTGAATCCTGTACCTGACTCCATCAGGGGCCCTGGCCCCTTGAGTTCTGAAACGACTTCAATGCGGCTTTCGTTTAGAAAATGGGGGCCAGCTTAATTCCTTTCTGTGCTCAACTCAATTGGTCAAGTGCCTGCTGTGCAATCATTCATTAATCACCTCTCTCGCCTTCATTTTTGTGCCTTCTTCACTCTAATTGTAGACCTTCGACTCCTTCGATTTCCCCTTTCTAACTGTCCCTATGTATCCCACAGTAGCCTGGTGTCTTCACAGATGCTCCATCGTCCCCCAGCCAAAGCCTTGCCCTCGTAAGGACAGTTGACCCTTTGGTCCTCAACACTTCAGCTGTCTAGCATGCAACTCTCTGAACCCCAATAGTCTTCACTTCTGCAGCTGACCCTGGGCCCTATTAAGACAGGCAAGCAACCTCTCAAACCCCCAATGCCCCTCAAACTCAGCTTCACATCGCCCCTAACCAGCCTATACATCGTTGTCATTATTTAAATACTGCTCTGTCTAACAGTTGGGATATTTTGTCCCTGTTAGCTTCCTCTGTACCCAACCCAGTAAGTCCCAAATTTTGTCTCAATCAGTATTGGTCCTTTCTGTTGGAAAAAAGGAAAAAGGCCTAAACGTTGGGGAGAAAGTTTGCTCAGCAAAGTGCTTGCTTCCCTCTCAAGAATAAAGATCTGGGTCTGATCTCCAGAATCTGTGTAAAAAGACAGATATGGTGATGTCTATGTACAATCCTAGCACCACAGAAGTAGAGAAAGGAGAATCCTTGGGGTCACTAGCCTAATTTGTGAGCTGCTGGCCAATAAGAGACTCTGGATAAAAGGAAACGGGTAGTATTTCCAAGGATGACACTCAATATTGTCTTCTGACACCGCCCCCCCACTTCCACACATACACATATATGAACACACACGTTTAAGGGAAAAGAGACAGTCATGGGGCTAGACATGGCTTAATGGTTAAGAGCATTCACTGATCTTTCCAAGGACCCAGATTCAGTTCCCAGCATCCATAGGGCGGGGCTCCCAACCATCTTTAACTGCGGTTACTGAAAACATGGCAGCTTCTTCCGGCCTGCGAGGGTACTGCATTCACATGTTGCATAGACATGCATGCAGGCAAAACACCCATAAATATAAAATAAATATATATAAATCTGTTTTGTAAGAAAGAGGATCATACTAATCAGGAAGAGAGCTTAGGACTACTGGGTAATATTTTAACTTTTGTAGCCCCTTGCCCATTTCAGGTCACGCAGTATCTATATTAATACATACAGTTATAATTTCTACCAGTGTGGCTCTTAGCTGGCCTTTCAGCCTATTTGGAAGAAACTGGTTTTAGCTCTGCCTCCTGAGAGCCTCCCACAGCCTGGATCAGAATAGGCATCTAACAAGCTTTGACTGTAGGAACTTAACTTGCCTTGCAGTTCTGAAGTCCAGCCATGATGAGGCATTCCCTGTAGATCATCCTTTGGTCCTGGAATTCTTTCCTCCAATTGAATTCTACATTCAGAAATGGCCTTCCTTGGTGGCAGCAATGTCATTACAATGCTCAGAATTTCAAGGACATTTCTGCTAGTGGGTGTTTCTGTCCACAGAATGGTCGCAAGGATCAAATGAGATATGCATGAGGACAGACATCCTCACTCCTTATATCAGCCTAGGCTATTTTCCACCCTAATATATGCCCCACAAATGCAGAGTATCAGAACCACCTGCCTGGCAATGATTCCTTCCTTCCATGCTTCTGTCTGGAGTATACATTAAACTGTCTGTTAAGAAGTAAAGCCTGGGATAAAACCGGACTCTCTGAACATAGCGGACAATGAGGACTACTGAGAACTCAAGAACAATGGCAATGGGTTTCTGATCCTACTGCACGCACTGGCTTTGTGGGAGCCTAGGCAGTTTGGATGCTCAACTTACTAGACCTGGATGGAGGTGGGGGTTCCTTGGACTTCCCACAGGACAGGGAACCCTGATTGCTTTTCAGGCTGGGGGGAGACTTAATTGGGGGAGGGGGAGGGAAATGGGAGGCGGTGGCGGGGAAGAGACAGAAATCTTTAATAAATAAATAAATTAAAAAAAAAGAAGTAAACCACATGATCTTGAAAGGATGGATAGAGAGAAAATATAAAATTGACAAATCCATTTTTTCATACTTGATTCCCTAAAATATATTGTAGTCATATGACATAAAGCAAACTGACAAGACTCAACTAGACAGAAAAAAAAACCTTGGCCTGAACTCTAGCTGGGACCCTGGGTAACCCACTTCATCTCTCTGGATGTCAGTTTCCCCCGACCTGGGTGTAGATGCATTGGTGATGAGGACTCACAGGGGCTGGAGAACTGGAGCAGGGCTTTAACAGTACTCTCTAGTGCTGGGCATTAGTTGGTTACCTGTTAAATCACGGAAGATCCCTGGGGTTTGAGGACATGGGGAAGAAAGGAGCATGGCTAGTTAATAACTGAAGGCTTGGAAACATTCTGACATTTCAAAATAAAACCACAGCCACCACGTGCTGGGTAGTATCATTGATGTCTCAGCACTTCCTTCACTGGAGGGCGCTGAGTAAGTTCTTTGGGCTCCTGAGACTATCTCAGGTGGAAAAGATGAACTCTTGGCTATTTCTCTTGGTTGGAGGACTAAATGAGATAATATCCATACAAGGAGGTCATAACAAGCCTAAGACAGAGTAAGTACTTGCTAAACGGAACCTGTTAATAATGGCTGTTGACTTAACATAATCTACTATCACCTACAAGACAAACTTCTGGGAACGCCTGTGAGGGAGCATAAATGATGAGGGCAGCTGAAGTAAGGTGGACCTAGGTATGGGCAGCGCCATTCTGTAGGCCAGGTCTGACTGAGTAGAGGAGAAAGTGAGCTAAGTACTACCTCTCCTCTTCTCTCCTCTCCTCTCTTCTCCTCCCTTGTTCTCTCCTCTCCTGTCCTCTCCTTTCCTCCCCTCCCTCCTCCTCCTCCTCCTCCTCTTCCTCCTCCTCCTCCTCCTCCTCCTCCTCCTCCTCCTCCTCCTTCTTCTTCTTCTTCCTCTCTCTCTTTTTTCTCTCTCTCCTTCTCTCCTCTCCCCTCCTCTTCTCTCTCTCCCCCACCTTCCTCCCTCCTTCCTTTCTCTCTTCCCTGACTATAGATGCACCATAACCAGCCTGCTCTTGCCTCCATCACTTCCCACCACGATCCACTGTACCCTCAAACTGTGACCCGAAGCTTAAGTGTCTTTTGTCAGCCTTCTGTTACAGCGGGAGAAAGGTAACTAATAGAGCAGCTGATTGAGGCGTGGAAAAAATAATCTTGGTCCCTCCTTCCTTCTCACAATGTTTATGAATGAGTATTTGAAATGCTAAATGGGAGAACTGTTTAACTGTCTGCCGTGCAGGTCTACAGGGTCTGCTTACTTTGATAAGCGCTGGTAACACCCTCTGGGAATGCAATGCACCATGGTCTTCAGAAGCTACTGAAGGCTAATCCTGGAGGACTTCATCATTTCATCCCCAGACTTTCTAAAGGAAGACAACGCTGTCCAGTTCAGGGTTCACAAAGCCCACAGTGGCCGCGTTTGAGAGCCACTGGGTAGAATATTTGGACATTCTGTTTCTTCTCCCAGATTCTGTACCCAGTAAAAGGATAGATGACCCTCTCAAGATCCAGAACCTAGCCTCTGACTGCCACCAGGAAGGCTGAGTCATTGACATGAGTGTTTCTACCGACAAAGCCAGACAAATCCTCTATCGGGAAGTAAGCCAACTGGGTACTTGAATGTCTTTCACCCTATCTGCCAGGTAAATTAAGGTAACTTAAGGATATCTTACCCCCTGTTAAATAGAAGAGCAATTTAACATCGAGAAAGACCTATAGAAATTTAACATATGGATAAGCTAAGACCCCCAAAGAAGCATTATATTGCTATTAAGTGGTTAATGAACTTGACTCAAGAGAACTCTTATTCGTCCCAGAATGCCCAAACTCTCTCACACCCGAGATATTAGGAAACAGATGCAGTGAGCAGATGATTAAACATAAGAAAGACTACCTGTTGTTGGAGCAATAACCCATAAAAACCTGGGTTTGCAGGCAAAATAAAATATTGCGAAAAGCCAGACTATAGGGACTTCCATGCCCATGCCTTTGCAGATATGGCAAACTTAGTGTGTTGCATTTAAAGACCCAAACTAGACACTGGGTACAAAAAGACTCCACAGAAGAAAACCAAGCTTTGGCTGTGAAAGTCTGGTGCATGCCTGAGTCGCATGATAAAACACCCTGTCTCCACCATCCATTTGTCTTTCCCAGGGCAGACAGCCCTGTGTCTTCCTTTGAGGTATTGAAGAAGTCCTAATAGACAAAGTGTATCAATCAGAGCAGTTGGACCTAGGGCTCCTCCTTGGAGCACCCATCCCCACCAAAAAAAAAAAAAGTTTAATGCAGCAGTTCCCTAGGGGAATCAAAAATGGGTCTTTGTTCTTGGTCTCTCTTTGGGAAATCTTCTCTCCTAGATATCTCCTTGGTCTTCCACCTTGCTCCATCCGGCTGTCTATTCGCAGGCCTCCTCCTCCTCAAAGACGGCATCTGAGAGCCCCCTATTTAAAAGATCCCGCCTTATTTTCCTCTGCCACACTCAACAGTAACATTAGCTTACAGATTCACACAGGCATTCCCAGTCCCCGCTGTTATACAAGGCCATGAGAGCAGGACCTTGATAGTGTTCCTTGGCAATCATGTCTATGTGCTTATGCATATACATTGACAATACTCAGTTACTCATAAAAATCATAGAAAATCAACACAATTTTAACCAAAAAAAGAAAATCTGGCCTTACCAGCATTTACAACTATACATACTCAAAGGCAGAGATGTCATATAGACTCTCACCCCCCCCAAAAGACAAATGCCTTAAGTAGAATTTTGAAGATTGCATTCTTTAATAGAATCCTGTCTGTGAAGCAGATATTTCAGTAAGTTTAGTGACATTGTGTAAACAGATTTTAGTAGCCAACCACCTCATTACCCTCTTCCCTCATCTCTCCGTAGACCTAATAATCAATTTCCACATTCAACTCGACTAGGTTAAAAAAAAAAAGACTTAGGACTGGAGGAAGGGGGAAATCAGATGGCAAAGGATCATCATGAAAACATGACAGTTCTGATCCCCAACACCGCTGCAAAAACTGGCCATCGTGGCGCATGCCTGTGACCCCAGTCCAGCAATGGAGTGGGAGACACCCACCTCACAGGATCAATGTCATGGATTAGTATATAGAGCTTATTTATATAATGTTTGACAGCAGTTACCCAATGTGTGCAGGCTCCGACTGCTGCAAACCTGAGGACACATCGCAACTGAACCTGCTTCACTAGTCCCTCCTGTCATCGAGGTCTTTCCTCTTCTGAACCCACTGGGAAATGGATACCCATAATCACGAACTTAATTTCCAAAGTTCATTACATCTCAGCCAAGAGCCAGTGTAATCCCCAGCTTCCACAAGAGATTATAAGGACATGATGCATTCCATGCTGACTCCAGGGATGACTGACCATCTCCGCCAGTTGCCCACTTGACAGTTGGTTCACTTTTACAGTACTAGTTTGATGTGGGAGTGTCATATATCAATCTGTTGATTTCATTGGTTAAGCAATAAAGAAACTGCTTGGCCCTCATAGGTTAAAACATAGGTGGGTGGAGTAAACAGAACAGAATGCTGGGAGGAAGAGGAAGTGAGCTCAGACTCGACAGCTCTGCTCTCTGGAGCAGAGATGCCATGCTCCCCTCTCCTGGGAGGACGCGGGGATAGCTCTGCTCTCTGAGGCACACGCAATGAACCTCCGACCCAGGATGGACGTAGGCTAGACTCTCCCTGGTAAGCCACCTCATGGGCTACACAGATAATTAGAAATGGGCTAGTCCAGGTGCAAAAATTAGCCTAGAAGAGGCTAGATAGAAATGGGCCAAGCAGTGCTTAAAATAATACAGTTTGTGTGTTGTTATTTCAGAGCATAAGCTAGCCAGGCAGCCAGGGTGCTGGGGACGCAGCCCCGCCGCTCTTAATATAGCACTAGTTGGCCTGGCATGGTCAGAGTCCAAGTTTTCTCACCTTCCATCAGTT
The DNA here is from genome assembly GCF_037038515.1 of Microtus pennsylvanicus. NCBI lineage: Eukaryota > Metazoa > Chordata > Mammalia > Rodentia > Cricetidae > Microtus > Microtus pennsylvanicus. The sequence goes on along the minus strand of NC_134581.1, from coordinate 67,963,499 downwards.
CTTCCTTCATTTGATAAATACACACTCACTGTGCACCCATTAGGGTCTCGGATGGTGATGACATGAAAAGAGATGCAGCCCCCAGTCCTAAAAAGTGTACACCAGCTAGGAAGAGATGTTCACCTAACTCACTAGAGGAATGCGGTAAGAGAATGAGGAGAAAAGAGTACTTTGGGGACAAGAGAAGGAATCCAAAGCCACTATTACAATCTGTCTTTAATCCCAAAGATTACACATTTACAGTCATCTATAAAATGATGTGGAAATACACAGGATCAAAGCCCACTGACATCCCTATCCTAATCGTGGTACGTCAGCAGAACGATGCCGTCTAGAGGTTCTCTCAATGTCTTCAGCCAAGATCTGTACCGTAAGCACACAGAGCAGGACACACACACCTTCGAAGTGGAGCAGAGGAGATGAGCTGTAGATATCCCACTAAGGATTGAGTAGAGGAGATGAGCTGTAGATATCCCACTAAGGATTTAGTAGAGGAGATGAGCTGTAGATATCCCACTCAGGATTGAGTAGAGGAGATGAGCTGTAGATATCCCACTCAGGATTGAGTAGAGGAGATGAGCTGTAGATATCCCACTCAGGATTTAGTAGAGGAGAGGAGCTGTAGATATCCCACTCAGGATTTAGTAGAGGAGAGGAGCTGTAGATATCCCACTCAGGATTGAGTAGAGGAGATGAGCTGTAGATATCCCACTCAGGATTGAGTAGAGGAGATGAGCTGTAGATATCCCACTCAGGATTTAGTAGAGGAGAGGAGCTGTAGATATCCCACTCAGGATTGAGCAGAAGAGATAAACTATAGATATCCCACTCAGGATTGAGTAGAGGAGAGGAGCTGTAGATATCCCACTCAGGATTTAGTAGAGGAGAGGAGCTGTAGATATCCCACTCAGGATTGAGTAGCAAAGATGAGAGGTAGATATCCCACTCAGGATTGAGTAGAGGAGAGGAGCTGTAGATATCCCACTCAGGATTGAGTAGAGGAGATGAGCTGTAGATTTACCACTCAGGATTGAGTGCTTATTCTCTGAGTCTTGACCAGTTGTGGAGTTTGTGTTTATCACCATCCACTGAAAAATAATGATGCCTCTCTGATGACGGCTGAGAATGTGCCAATATGTAGATATATTGATCAGCCATGGGGATTGTCTGATTTTGTATAGACTCATTACAGAAGAAGGCTAAAAGATTTTAAGAGCCAACCAGACTTCAAGGGAAAAGTGTTTTTAGGACACAACAGAATACTTGCACTTAGGAACTGACCGAGCTCTGAGAGCATACACAAGATCTCCTCATGCTTAAGGCAGACAGAATTCCACCATGAAGAAGGAAATGGACATGAAGTCCCTCTTCCAGCTAAAGAGTGACTGACAACTGACAGCTTCTGGGAAAGGGAGAGTCAGTTTTCTGTAAAGGTATGGACTGTAATAGGTCAGCTACACTCTAGGGGATGAACCTAAGAACATGTAAGCAACACAAATGGGAGTCAATGGTTCTCTTAAAAAGAAAGAGCACACAGAGTTGGGTGAGCAGAGACGTAGGTGGATCTGGGAGGAGCTGAGAAGAGGGGTGAATATGATCAAAATACTAAATGAAATCTCAAATAATTCATGATTTTCTATCTTTCTGAGTGGGGAAAACTATTAGAATGGATTCAATTCCAGGAAGCAGTGCAGCTCTGGCCACTCAGGATATAAAAACACTCTCCAAGTCTCTAGAAAGGTCTGGAACTAACTTATGCACCCTAACAAGGGTTATTACAGACGTACATGAAACAACACAATAGCACTAACTACCTGCTGTAACAACATTAAACTTAAATTAATTAAAATTAAATAATATTTAAAAACTCCCTCCCTCTGTCTCATGAGCCATTTGTCAAAAGTTAACTAGTTAACTGTGACTAATTGTCACTACATTAGCTAGCAGACACAGTACATTTTAACCAGTGAAAGAAAAGTTGACTGGCTATCAACTCTGCTTTGATTTCCCTCTGGGAATTCTATTAATTCTATTAATTAATTATACTGTCACTTCTCATGAAGTAAAAAGCTGTCATATTTATATAAACATCTTAGCCAGAATCTACTCCACATTTATCCATTGATAAGTCCTGAGAATCTTTTCTTAAAAGGAACTCTTAGTTGCCACTTAGACCCTGGCCACCACCATCAGAACTCAGTGCTCAACCGAACAATCCCGACAGCACTAACACTGAGCCAGGCTCCTCTTTGACATTGGGCTCAACAGTCTTCCTGCTCTATCCGAGTCAGCCCTGACTAAGCAATGAATAGGTGATCCGTGAGGTCGGCTGATGAAGGACATAAAAACGCTCAGAATTATGTAAGAAGCACACTGTTCAGTTGAATACACAACTATGTCACAAGCAAAATGAATGCCGATGTGACTCACACAGAGGTGGGCAGCGTCCGGTGAGAAAGGAGAAGGAGAAGGGCACTCCTTACAGCTGCTCACCCCTTTGTGCTGACTGTCTTCGCGAGGTCCCCGTGCACATTGCTGGCCTCGGTGACAGCAATCTGATCACCTGTAACAGCATGGACTGCTTCCAGCAAATGTTTATCCCACATCTCTCTACTAAGCACTTGAGTATGATTCCGAAGAAGTTGTCTGGTTAAAAAAAAAAGGCACAAAGAAAAATAGAAACCATCAAAAATTGAAATTTATTTACATAAAGGGCATGAAATCACCTTAAAGTATTTTGAGAGAGACTTAGTAAACATGTCTGTGTGAATTATTTCTGTCCTTAGCAACTCGGAGTGATAAGGTTATCCAATCATGACTGGCATCAAAACCGAGAATCCAAAGAGAAGTCGGGGAAGCTAAAGCGTAAGATGAGATTAATAGTACAACAGGCATGACAAGCTCTGAAAGTGCCCGGCTGTTAAAGAATCAAAGGCATTTAAAAGATACATAAAATTACCACAATACGATGTCATTTGAGACACAAAAGGAGAAGAATGAAACTGCGCTAGCGGGATATTAAAACGCCCCTTTCCTTTATGTCAATTCTAAATAACTATTTTTAAGATCCTGGCTTAAGAGCCGCCATGTTAGCAGTCTTTATTGATTCACCATCTTGGCTAGTTCTCACCTCCCTTGCTGTCCACTACAAGAATTGTGCCAAGTCACGCTTGCCTCCTCTTTCTGTCTTTGAACCACACTGCTGAAAGACACATCTGCTCTCCTCTGGCTGTAAAGTCCAGAGGTTTTTGAGCAATGTCTATGCTGGTCCATCTTTGCCCATGACTTGGGGCACGGGACTACATGATGACTGGGCATAAGAAAGGTCGCATGGTCACTGTAGCACATTATCAGTTGGGGAAGGATGGCGGGGCATCTTTTTATTTTCGTGTGTCTGACTACCATGTTCTTTTCTTCCTTTGTTCTGATGTTCAGTGAAGACTAGAATAAGCCAGACCCAGGGGTAGCATTGGACTATGGATGCCACAGGCATCAAGGGAGAATCTTGGGGGAAGGAACGCCTCTTCCTGAGTCTTTGCTTCTCATTGCCACAATGTTGGATGATGGTGATGGTGAATCATGCCTTGGAAGGGAATAATGTCTGCCACACATACGTAGTTCACCTGCCTCCGGGGAGATAAGGGACATGTTTCACGGTTATGGAAGCAGCAATGGTCCAGTCTCAGGCAGCTGTGGGGGTGGAGATAGCAGATCTCCTCAAGGCTGTTGTGGCCAGCCATCTAGACCCAGGTTACTGTGGGAGTGGAGATAGAAGATCTCCTCAAGGCTGATGTGGTAGCCATTCGGGATGTTTGCACACAGAATGGTTGTCTCTTCCTCCTAGGGGAAGCTGGCAGAGCTGAAATGGCCAAGATGCCACATGCTCTACTGATGTTTCCCCAGGGGCGCATGTGTCATGGAGTTTGTAAGGAAAGAAAAGATGATGTGTGCATTTTGAAAACCAGGTAACACTAACTTTAGATTTGATGGAGGGGAAACCACCATCATCCAGGTTAGGAAATTAAGGGGCCCAGAGATGTAGCTGGAGACATTTCTCCTTCCCATTTAGTCCTATTGGACCCGTTTCTCTCCTTCCCACCATCCTCACAGCTGCTCATAAAGAAATCTGGTTGAGGCCAGCCTGGTCTGCAAGAGCTAGTTCCAGGACGGGCTCCAAAGCTACAGAGAAACCCTGTCTCAAAAAAAGAAAAATCATTCGGAGGCTTAATATTAATTATAATTGTTTGGCCAATGACTCTGGCCTTTTACTGACTAGCTCTTACCTTTAACACATTTCTATTAGTTTATATTTGACCATGAGACTCATGGCTTGTTATCTCACATCTTGCTTCTCAGGAAACTGTTGGTGTTACCTTGGCTCTGGCTTCTTTTTCCCTGTATCTCTGCTTAGATTTCCTGTCTAGCTATATTCTGCCCTGCCATAAGCCAAAGCAGCTTTATTCAACAACCAATAGAAGCAACATATATTCACAGCATACAGAAGGACATCCCACATCACAAAAGTCCAGGTTGTACTGTATCTTGGAACCAAATAACAGCAGAAGTCATTGCAGAGGCAACAGAAGGAGTCGCAATGACTACATGATCGGGAGAAGAACAGGCTCCCCACACGGCTCCCATCACAGCAAATCTTGCTCTGCTACATATGATGATCGGGGACATGTTTTGTTTGGTTGGTTGGTTTTTATTTTTGTTGTTGTTGTTGTAGTTTGGAGAGCCCAAGCTGTACAGTTTTCCTTCGTTCATTACCATCTTTTCATGTTCAAATTCAAACTGTTTTTTTTTTTTCGGAATGAGCTAAAATGTTGAATTGCATTCTTATGCAATAGCTCCTCACTCCTAACATCTCTATTCCTCCCAAGTCTTTGTAAATTGTATCTTAAGTGATGTCCTAAACAGGACTGTTTAAACTTAGGAAACTTCCGTAATTTTCAGCTCCCGTCTCTTCAGAGCAACACATCTCATGAGAATTTTTTTTTTATTACACCTTTGTCATGCTTCCATTGTTGTATTTTGGTCCTTTCCCCTGCACTGGCAGTAATCTGAATCTAGCCCCCAGACTATTCTCACTCCTTGTTAATTTCCTGGGTTAATTTGATTTAGAGGAAACTTTGGGATCTGTAGTCACTTCATGGAGATCATTTTCTACTGTGATTCTCTTTGATGGCACACTTCCTGCAGATTAGGGGCTCTGGGCACATATTTATTCCCCAAACCTGCTATTATTTTATGGATCTCAAACATCGGAAGCCTTAGAGTTTCTAGAACTAATACATTGTGGCAGGATATCTGGGACCTCACGCCACATCCTCCAGCTTTGCTGGGTTTCAGTTCAACACACGCGATCAGCTTCTCATGTCTCCCAAACCCTGGAGCCTCTCTGCTGCAGGACTGTCTAAGCCAGCAGTTCTCCGCCTTCCTAACGCTGCGACCTTTTAATACAGGGCCTCATGTTCTGGTGACCCCCCAGACATAAAATTATTTTCATTGCTACATCGTAACTGTAATTTTGCTTTTATGAGCTGTAATATAAATATCTGTGTTTTCCACTGTTCTTAGGCGACCCTGTGAAAGGGTTGTTCAACTCCTGAAAGGGTTGAGAACTGGTCTAAGACCTCAGAAGACTTAGTCCTTGCACCGAAAGAAAGGAGACTACTCTCAACCCATGAGGGATGGAAGTCAATGGGTAAACAGCCCTCCTTCCCCCTGCTCCGGTGAGCAGAAGCCTCCATTCAGCTCGCAGAGGTCTCAGATCGCACACTGTGAAGCCCAGCTTCATAAACCCTTCTATTCCACCCCCACTTCCTGTGTTCACTTTCCCCTTTCTCTCACTTTAGCTGCCAGAGCTTTCTAAGTCATTTTCCTCTCAAAAGCAAAACAAAAGACCCCTACTTGTACCCAACCCAGCCCACGTCTCAGCGCAGCTCCCAGAGAAAGCCATATAAGACAGAAAACAAAGCGTCCGCGAGACCTCATAATGGGACGGGGTTAGAGAACTCGCTTTAAGGCAGCGTACACTACCGAACGCCTGCCTATTTCCCCCATCTTCTCCCTTGCCCTTCAGTGCAGTTAATGGAATTTGAGGCAGCCAGTTCAGTAATGGACTACTTAGGACGGGCATTAGCGATTTATAGCTAGAAACCTCACACGCCCCTGTGAATTCAGAGTAGACTGTAGCTGTCTTGGTAGACGTGGATGAGCAGCACATTAACAGAGAGAGGAAACTTAGAGCCCCTCCACTGGTTTCAGCTTCACCAAAACCACACAGCTTCCTTTGGAAAATCAGAGTCCTTTCTCAACCTTCCCTGCAGCATAAGGAAGACCGGCCTTGCTAAGGTCAGCCGCAGCCAACCACCCCACTGGTTTCTGTTAAGATGCAAGGAGAACTGAAGTACTTGCTCATCTTCAGCCCCTCCGAAGAGAAGCTCCAACATTCCTGTATAAAAATATCCTCCCGCCTATAAGCAAGCTGCCATAATCTATTCTGACCAAGATCATTTTCCTATGTGGCTCACTTATTAAACGCATTAAAGCCACTCACGAGTCCAAACTTATTAGAAGCCAACAACATTGCTGCAAAATAAAATGGCTACACAGCAAAAATATAGAGCACTTGCTAGCTGACAAGGAGAAAATGCCGCACGGCTTCTAGGTGTTAATCAATGATGAGAACCACAAACCCAGTCTAGATCCATTATTATGACTACCCCCCACCAGGTTCTAGATCCCTTCTGTTAAAGTTTCTCACATCATGCGCCAATAACTGAATATAGAAGAATAAATTGCTCCCGCCCTTTCTGAAGTCAAATACAGAATTCAGGGTTTAGGCAGACAAAGAATAAAACATTATTTTTATTACTGGGCTGAGGTGACAACTCATCTGGTAAAGTTTGCCTTATAAACATGAGAACCTGAGTTTTACCTCACAGCACCCAACATACACACACACACACATACACACATACATACACAGATACACACACTTGCATACACATATATACACACAAACACATAAACACACCTATACACATATATGCATATATACGCACATATGCACACACACATGCACATACACACATATACAAAGGCACAAAGGTGTATGGTTCTAGTCTAAGCATTGGAAGTTGATTCTCAATACTCGATGGCTGACCAGCCTAACCTTCCCAGCAAGCACTAGGGCAATGAAAGACCGTCTCAAAAAGATGAATATCACCTAAAAGCACAACTGTTGGGGTTATCCTCTGGCTTCACACCCATGTGCATGTATGCACATACACACAGGCCCCTGTACACACATGAACACATATGTCATATATAGATCTATGTTGTGGGAACTCCTTCAGTCTTTAAGATACCAACCCATTTTGGGTGTAGTCTCAGGTACTGTAAGTGCAGACAAAAATCATGTGTGGCCCATCTTTTCTGCTGGATTCAGTTCCCAATTTCCAGCACACACAGAGGACTGTAGATAGCTACCCTACCCATACTGTGAGTTTATCCCCAAATAAATAAACCTTTATTATACTCCATTCTGGGTTATTGTGGAACTCTTTGCTGCAACTACATTCACATAAAACCTGAGAGAGCTTGAGAAGGGATTCTAGACATAAAATAACAGAGTTAAGCAGGACTTCTTGGTAAAAGCATTTTCTCAGGTGGGCTTTGTTTTCTAGAGGCAAACAGAGGCACAGTTCCTTTAAGAGAGGCTTCCTAACTCAACATTAGCAGCCAAAACCTCACAGCTCTTTTAAGAGGTCCTGCCACCAAACACTTAAATGGTGTTTATGAACAGCCTGGCAGCATGCTTCCTGGTGGTAGCATGGATCTAGAAACTCCACTGGGTTGTAAAAAACATGGCTTCCATCAGTATCTCCACCATGAAGCTAGACTCTCAGGAAGCTGAGGAGTGGGGCAGATCCAGCCACAAAAGTTACAGCTTTAATCCTGAACATATCGCTTAGCAAATTAAAGAGTCATGTGGTCAGAAAAAGAGAGACATACAGTAAAGACAGATTCAGATGGGAAAAAAAAACCCTAAACAATTTACAGTGTGTTTAAAAATATGTGTAGGCTTGGGAGAGAAAAGAAAAAGGATAGAGAAAGTCAGAGAGAGAGAGAGAGAGAGAGAGAGAGAGAGAGAGAGAGAGAGAGAGAGAGAGAAAGAGAGAGAGAGAAGTTGGGTGTGGTAGCACATATCTTTAATCCCAGCACTTGGGGAGCAGAAGCAGGTGTATCTCTGTGAGTTCAAGGGCAGCCTGGTCTACAAACTGAATTCCAGGGCAGCCAAGATACACAGAGAAATCCTGTTTCAAAAAACCAAAAATTAAAAATAAGTTTAAAAAATTAAAGCCACATAAAGATGGAAAATACACAGAGAAACTGCATTTTATTGTGTTGTCTTTGAATTGTTTGGCTGCTGAGGAAAGAGCAACAGTTGCTAAAAGACATTTGATTATAAATGCTGCTGGATTAATCAACACATATATTTTGAAAATACCCTGACTTCAAAAATTAAGTCAACAGTTATGCTACTTTGAAAATGAGGTTTTGCTTTTTTTCCACAGGAAATGAGAGGCTGTGAATTTATTCTGGGTTAAGAAAAATAAGGTTTGAATAAGGAAGACCCCCTGAAAAATCTCCAATGGGAACAGATGGCCTAGATGATCCAACATTTCAGAGAACCTCTGTTGTAGTTTCCTCTGAGTTCTACATACAGAACAGCCTCAAAACTGCTCACAGAGATAATCCAGGCTCACAGAAAACTCATTAGGATTAAAGCGTAATCCTAAATTTTCTTTAGGGCCCCATAAGATTATCAACACCCACAATTATCAGGAAGTAGCCTAGAAAACTATGCCCCACATTCCCAAAAGTATGGATTATGGATTCTTGTCTTTATTTAGAGTGTTGGTTACAAGTTGTTATCGATAATGGTCAGGAAAAAAACTAAACAAAGGAGATTAGATTCAGAGTTCTTGCTTTGAAAAGAAAAAAAGGAGAAGTGCTGTGGGATATTGCTCTTATACCCCATAAAGATTTGTCATTCATATTGGTTTAATAAAATGCTGATTGGCCAATAGTCAGGCAGGAAGCATAGGTGTGGAAACCAGACTGAGACTTCTGGGAAGAGGAATGGTTCAGTCTGTAGTCACCAACCAGATGCAGAGGAAGCAAGATGAGAATGCCTTACTAAATAAGGTACCAAGCCATGTGGTTAAACATAGATAAGAATTATGGGTTAATTTAAGTTGTAAGAGCTAGTTAATAATAAGCCTGAACTATTAGGCCAAACAGTTTATAATTAATATAAGCCTCTGTGTGTTTATTTGGGACTGAACAGCTGCTGGACCAGGCAGGACAGAAACTTCCATCTATAGATCTGCACCAAATAAAAGATTTTATTGTTGATAAAGTTGTTTGCAGAGTTACTCAGTTACCACCACAGTAGCACTGCAGTGTCCTTAGATGCAGTAGAATTGGGGTACCCAAATATTACCCTTGAATGAAATCCAAGTAATCACAAAGGTGGGTGCTGAGGGATAATGCTCTTATACACTGTAAAGATTTGTCGCTCATATTAGTTTAATTGGCCAGTATCCAGGCAGGAAGTATAGGCAGGATGACCAGACTATGAGAAATATGGGAAGATGAAAGGCCGAGACGCAGTCACAGTCAGACACAGAAGAAGCAAGATGAGAATGCCTTACTGAGAAAAGGTACCAAGCCACGTGGCTAAACATAGACAACAATTATGGATTAATTTAAGTTCTAAGACTTAGTTAATAATAAGCCTGAACTAATAGGACAAATGGTTTGTAATTAATATAAGCCTCTATGTGTTTGGGACTGAATGGTTGCAGGGTCAGCTGCAGGACCAGGTGGAACAGAAACTTCCATAAACAGGTAGGGGCTTACCTGTGCCTGAATGATAGGGGGACGAGTGGACTAGAGTCAACAAGTTATTTTCCCCTTCACTGTAGCAGAGTAGAAGGTGAACAGAGTCTACAAATGCACTCTTGATGATCTGTCTCCGTAGATGTGGTTATGAAATGTCGCTATAGGTTCATGTGTTTGAATGGTTGGCCCAAGCCTTGCTGGAAGAGTCACTGGGGGTGATGTTTAAGATTTACAGCCTAGCTAGCCCCTCTTCTTGTCTGAATGTTGTCTGCTTCCTAGTCCATCAAGATATGAGCAGTCTCTCTCTGCTGCACACTCCTCCCCAATGTCACCCCTGCCACCACGCCTTCTCCTCTCTGATGAACTGCATCCCCTTAAACTGAGAGAGAAAACAAATCCTCTCTCCCTTATGCTGCTTCCTGTCAAGTATTTGCTCAAAGCAACTAGAAGAGTAACTTGTCTGACAGAGGCAGATACCTATGAGTTCAAGGCTGGACCGGCTTAAACAGCTAGTTCTGAGGTTCACAAGGGCTATGTTGTCAAGCCCTGTCTCAAAACAAAGTGAAAATTAAAAAACAAAAACAAGGAAAGGAACATGTGGTAGTTGATTTTCTTTCTGTTGCTGTGACAAAGCCCGATGACCCAAGGCGACGTAAGGCAGAGGGCTCTTTGGTTCATGGTTCCAGAAGGAGAGAGTCCATCATGGCAGAGTGAGAACAAGCAGGAGGCTGGGTGGCAGGAATAAGAGGCTGAGAGCTCACAACTTGAACTGCAGGCACAGAGCTGAGAGAGTGAAGTACACAGTGCAAGGCTTCTAATCTCAAAGCCACAACAGACTCCTTCTAGCAAGGCTGGACCACTTTCACCTCCCCAAACAGCACCACCAACTGGAGTCCAAGACTTCAAATGCCTGAGACTCTGGGGAGCATCGCCTACTGAAACCAGTGCAGAATAGTAATATCCATCATAGAACTAGAAGGGATGTTCCTTGCTAGCAGCCTCACCACATGCCACCCGACTCAGAACCTCGCCAACCCAGTCTGCCTCAGTTATCTGCTTGGATGAAGTTCACCCAACAACTTGTCATAAGCTAAGCCACTGGTCTCTATTGGCCCAGGTGATGGGCTGTGGCAAAGGATAGGCAAAGGGCCCTCCTTCCTATGCAGAGACTCTGTGTGCGTGGGTATCAGATCTAGCTGCAGCAGAGGTTGCTAGCAGCTGAATTTTCCCAAGGTGCATGATCCTCGAGCACTGACTTCCATCTCTACTTCTGAAACATCTGAACACCATTCTGGACCACATTGAGTCAGCGCCCCCCTGCTCCATCCCCACGTCTTCCCTACCCAGATTAAGAGCAGTATGGTGTCCCTAAATATGGTCTTCCTCCACCACTCAGGAGTCAGCCCTACAACTTCCTGGCTGCTATTATGACATTAAATCAGGTCCTCAGGTCCTGCCACAAAGAACAACCAACACAATCCTCTTCAGTCCCTCTGTCCCTAAACAAGGCTGCCTTGAACCACCAACTTCCACACCATTAGATATCCTATTTCTCAGAGAGCCCAAGAATCTCACATCTCTATCATCAGATCAGTGTCTATGAAAAGATTTGACATAAACAGTTTGGCCTCCAACTAAAGACAACAGCGCACATCTGAGGGCCAGGCAATTTTAAAAGCAGACCTTTCTGAATTGGAAAAGGCATGCCTTGGCTGCTGGGAGGCCAAGGAAGAGAGAGAACCCAAAGGAGCATCCTGGAGTGTTTAAGGACAATAAGACCTAAAATCACATTTGCACAGCAATTAACCTCACCTCAGAGGCCTGCCCCATGGCCAGGTGCTAGGCAAACCTCCCCAGTCACAGTCAAGCAAGAAGTGTGGGAGAATAAATTACACTGGAAAAATACAAAAAAAAAAAAAGTCCAATGAAAACAGTTGGGAGTCTGTTGAAAAACAGGTCAGTCAATATTGGACCTGAATATCAAGAACAACTTACTGATTACAACCTGTCCAGATTCCACCTTCTTTCCCACTTCGGACACATCTAAGGACTGCAGACTTTGCCCTGTGTCCCCAGATGCAGAGGAATGCAATTCTGCCATTAAAGGGAACCAGGGCAGAGACTAGTGGCAGCCTGCAGAAGAGGGGTGGGAGGGGAGATGCTGATGAGAAGCTGTAACAGCAGCATCCTGGGTACAGTGAGCTTCTGAGAGACAGAGTTCTGGGTCTGAAAGTAGTCACAGCAGAACACCAGCACTGGGGACTAGAACAAGTGGCTATCTGGTTCCTTAATGGTAACAACTTTTGCTTAGCCCTGAACCACAGCGTGGGATGACAGGTCTGTAAGATAGCGCAGCAGTGCACAGAGGTTAATCCTCAGGTAAATCAGCTCTCAGCATCCCAGGAGTGTGGGAACGCAGGCTCCTGAAGTGTGGGAGCAGCATTGCCACCACCTGGGATTCTGAGCCCTTACTCTGGACCTGCTGAATCCAAATTCGCATTTTAACAAGACCCCTGGAGATTGACTACTGGCTTCCAGGGCTGTGATAGAGAGATGGGGGGGGGGGGGGGAAGCGATGAGAAGAGCAGAGAAAAGTGAAAGAAAAAATCAGAGAGCTTCAGGGAGTGCAAGCAGAGCCCACGGAGCAGTCTAGGGAAAACACGAAACTCACTCTGACGGGAGGTCACATCTGAATAATCTCCATCTTTGATTCAAAGAATTCACAAGTCTTTGTGTGAATTCTATATGCTAAGATGTCTAGGCAGTGACCAAAATATTCTGCTGAGCTCTAGGAAAACGTTTTCAGATGGGAGCCAGTGGAAAAGTGACGGCCCTGAGAATAGTGACGAATAGGGAAAAAAACTGGAAGTCATATTCCACCCTACAGAGACCGCTCTGGCCACCTTCATGTCAGTACCCTGGGCTGCTCACTCCTCCTCTGGCCCTGCTGACCCTAAGCAGGTCCCAGCCCTGAATCCTTCCCAACTGAGCTGAGGACCACACAGGGCACTGCCAGGGTGTAACATTTAATCCTAATTAATAACAAACAAGCATTAATATGTTTCTCCATAAGAGTGGGGCGGCTCTTCAAAGAGGTTCCTGACAGTTAACTTGTAAGAGCTGTAGGGGTAGCACGCAGTTTGAAGGAAGTCGATCTGCCTCCTTCTTTGATCTCGTCTCTAAAGAAACCCTTGATATCCTCCTGTGAACAGAGACGGAGAGAGCCTTTGTTCTCCATCACTCTGGATACGAATCCTGAACAGCATAAAAACTGGGTCTCCAGGAAGAAGCAGATGAAACCTGGGTGCACAGCCAATTCCTGGAAGAGGTGAGAGAGGGTCGCATAGAGGAAAAGCTCAGCATGGTGACCCTCCTGGGTGCTTTGCCCAACACAGTCATCTCACAGCTGAGCGCTTCCTGTCCCAGAGGGGTGAGGAGTCACATGGAAAAACATGCGTCCCTGGAAATCAGAACTATATGTGATTTTTATTTGATTCCTGGGAAACACTTTGTTTTTAATTTTCCGTAAGAAATATGTCTTTGTATTGGTTTGAATGAGAATGACCCCCATAGGTTCACATATTTGAATGCTTGGTCCCTGGTTTGTAGAACTCTTTTGAGAAGGATTAGGGGGTGTGGTCTTTTTGGAGGAGGTGTGTCACTGAGAGTGGATTTGAGATTTCAAAAGGCCCAGTCTTTCTCTTCTCTCCCTCCTCGTCTCTGCCTCCAACTATGGATCAGACATGAGCTCCAGCTACTGCTCCAGCACCAGGCATCATGCCTGTCTGCCTGCTATCTTGCTCCCTGCTATGAAGACCACAGACTCATTCTCTGAAACTGTAAACAAGCCCCAGTTAAGTGCTTTCTTTTATAAGTTGCCTTGATTATGGTGTTTCTTCACAGCAATAGAAAAGTAACAAAACAGTATTGCTGGACTGGAGAAATGACTCAGTAGGTAAGCACATACCCTCTGAAAGCATGGGGACCCGAGTTCGAATCCCAGCAAATGTGTAAAGAGAGGCCTGGTTATAGAGTTTTAGCTCCATCACTGAGGCATGGAGATAGGTATACCCCAAAAGGCGGCAAAGCCAAAGTCACAAGTTTCTGGTTCAATGAGAGATCCCGTGTCAAGATAATAAGGTAGGGCGTGGGTAAAGGACAATTCTCAGTATCCTACTCTGATTTCTACATGCACAAGCACCCACACACATGCATGCACCACACATGTACACTGTACACACACACACACATTCACATGCACATACCACACACAACGCTGCACATTCACACGCATGTACCGTATGTGCACACTACATACAACAAGCAAACGCTTTGACATGCACACACCACACACGTACATTGCACATAGCACACACTTGCACAAGAAAAAGAAACATATGCGTTACTGTAAAAATGAGATTTTAAGTGATATTACCGGAAAAGGCATAGGCATTCGCTCCAGAAAGCTTAGAAGTGGGCACCGTTTCATCTCGCTCAGCTTTGAGGAAACCATTTAACCTTCCTAAGCTTTGCCATCCCGATTTATAGTTTCTATTTTAATAACTGCTGCCTTCTCAACTTCACAGATGTTTTGCGAGGCTCAAATAAGATAATGAATACTTAGTGCTACAATTCAAAATAACTAAGGACAAAAAAAAAAAAAGGACTGTCTGCCTTCATAAAGCTTACTCATGGCCGGAGTGCCTTCTCTCCTGAGAGCCGGCCTAGAAGGACAAGCAGGGGACACCATCATGGAGCTGAAAGATCAGGGGCCTTTGAAGCCCGGCACATGGAAGTAACCCAATCCTGGCCGTGGTTACTGGTTTGCGTTTAGGCAAGTCACTTTCTCTTCCCTAGCTCCACTGAGAGTGGTTGTGCAAATGAAGATAAATGTGCGTGACTCGCCTGGCCCTGCTGAGGCAGTTAACCTTTCTGTTGGGATGATTGTAACGTGAGAAACCATATATTCTCCTACTGAATGAATATAGAACTCAGATGTGCCGTGCATCTGTGGTTCAGCTGAATTCTTTCCATTAAACACTAACTGATCAGGAGAAGGCAGAGTGCTGCCTGCTGCCCCTGCCAGGGTGGTTAGCTGTAGATGCAAGAACCATGCCCAGTAGCACTCTAGATGCCCGTCTGTGTTATGAGATCATGTTCTCTTGGCCCTTTATAGGTGGGAAAGAGGCTTAGATGATAGACAATGAGAGGTTAAAGTGATTTTATCAACATCCAAATATATGATTATAGTGGACAGAGCTATAATGACGACAGGACACAGCTCTCATGGGGAGGTTGGTCTTAGATATCAGTCTCAGTGACAGAGGCTTCTCAAATGTGGTTTGGAGGGGAAGAGTGCACATGGTACATGCCCACTCTGTCATAGTGTGAAGCTCCGCTCTTCAGTTCACTGCCTTGAAGAGAGAGTCGTGGGGCGCAGCGGCCAAGGCTGACAGGGCGCTGTATCATCATCCTCTGAAGGACTGACCAGAGAAGAGCTTGCAGGGCTTTCCTGGGAGGACCCAGAGGTCAGCTTGGTGGTGGCAGCTGGCACATGGGGTGGCAGACACAGCCGAGAATGCTCAGGAGCCTAACTACGGTCTCTGGTGTGTGAACTATTAAAGCTAACAGCTGAGCCTAGTCAGACTCCAGACACAGACTGAACTCGGCCACTGCTATGGCTTAGATCAGAAAGAGTCCACCCAACTCATACGTTAAAGGCATGGTGCCCAGCTGATGGCACTGTTGAGAAGTGATTGTATCAAGGACACAAGCATCATAGACAGATTAATTCACGGTGAATTTCCAGCTGAAAGTGAGGCATAGCTGGATGCGGTAAGTAGATCACCAGAGGATGGCTCTGAAGGGTGTATCTTGTCCCTAGCCCCGCCCCGCTTCCTGCTTTCCTGGCTGCTATGCCCTTTCCGCAGTGGCATTTCTATCTTGACACAGTCCAAAAAGCAAGGGAATCAGCTGATTGCGGACTGAAACCAGGAACCTAAATAAACATGTACTTTAGGTTGACTTGTTCAGACATTTTGTCCTAGGGGTAAATAAGTTACACAATTATTAAATTTCTTCAAAGATGGGGGAGCAGTTGTTCTTTGAAACCTTCTCTTCTTATTCTCCTCTACAGGAGCTTTCATTTATAATCTGCATTGCAAACACTCCAGCCTAGTGCAACGGCAAAGCACAACGCCGTGCAAATAGGCTGGGTTTATTGCTGTTATGATGACTGATGGAACTCCAAAGACCCCTTACGATGTACAAAGGACAAAACATTTTTAGAGGTGCAAAGAACTTGGGAATCCATCCTAATGAATAAAATGTCATTTCCCATATTGGCTTTTTTTCTGATCTTTAGAGATTTCATAATCTTTCCTGGCATTTCAGTAAAGCCAAGGAACCATACTCTTTTTAAAGCTAATTGCCTGGAAAAAAAATTCCTCCTCTTTCCAATGCAGAATAAAGAGTGTCTAGCAAAGACAGAATCCTAAATACAAGCCACTGCAGACAAGATGGGCACTAAGTTGAATCCACCGTCACTTCTGCTCTTCATTTTCAGACCAGAGCTCCTATGCCCAAGGTTCTGACATTTACTGCATCTTATCTGTGTATGGCTTCTGTGTAATGTATATTGGGGGGGCTCTGTCCTGTGTATTGGTGGTTGGATTTTCGTGAAAATAGGCTTGGGAAATGGTAGTTCTCTGCTCTTTGAAGAGATTGGAGAGCAGCAGATAATGAATGAGCGCTGTCTGTCAGTTGCGTGATTCGTGGGTTCACTCTCTGGACAGGTATATCCTGAGTCTCTTCTTTTGAAGGCATTGATAATAAAAAGGAAGAAAACATAAATCTAGCCTCGGTTCTTTCTTTTTTAATTAATTAAATTTATTGATTTATTTTACATCCCAACTGCAGTTGCCCATCCCTCCTTTCCTCCCATTCCTTCCCCCACCTTTGCTCCCCTAATCCACTCCTCCTCTGTTTCTGCTTAAAAGGGGGCAGGCCTCCCATGGGTATCAACAAAGCATGGCATATGAAGTTAAGGTAGGACTAAGTTCCTTCCCTTTTATTAAGGCTGACAAGGCAGCCCAGTATGAGGAATAGGTTCCCAAGAGCCAGCCAAACCATTAGGGACAGCCCCTACCCTCTCTGCTAGAAGTCCCACAAGTAGACCAAGCTACACAATTGTCTCTCACATGTAGAGGGCCTAGGTTGGTCCCATGTAGGCTCCCTGGCTGCTGGTCTAGACTGTGAATTCCTATGAGCCCAGGTTAGTTGTTTCGTGGGTTTTCTTGTAATGTCCTTGACCCCTCCCCCGGGCTCATACAATCATTCCTCTCTCTCTTCAGCAGGTTCCCTAGCTCAGCCCAATGCTTGGCTGTAGATTTCTGCACCCGTGTTCATCAGATGAAAGCTCTCTGATGACAGTTAGGGTAGTCACCAATTCATGGGGATAGCAGAATATCGTTTTAGCTTCAGTTTCCTTGATAGTGAATACCATCCATCATCTGTTTTCCAAGAAAATGGAGGGAAGTGTTGTTTTTTGTTTTGGTTTTTAAATTGATTACATAGTGAACAAAAAGTACCACAAGCTGACAATGTCAAGAAAGGAGTAGTGAACTCAAAAGCAAGGGTGCGCTGAGATAGCTGGACTATTTAAGCAGGATGCTAAAACTTGATCCATACAGTAAGATCCATGGAGAACAGGGGTAGGGCAGAGCCAGTCAGGTAGCACACAGCTGGGCTATAAAACACATAAGAATCAGTCCTTGAGCAAAACCTGTGCTTGGGGCAACGGTATCAGCAAAGAGGCCTTTTCGCTGGTAAAACTTTCTGTCTACAACTTGCTACTGCTCAAACCAACTGTGCTCACACTATTCATCCCGTTAAAGTAGTTTATGCATCACTTCCTCTAGAAAGTCCATCCTCACCACCATCCCTTCCAAATGGAGTCTGGTACCCACTCTCCTCTTGCTACCTTTTGTTATACCACTACAAGGCTCATATTGGTGATGATTATCTACTTGCTTATCTCTTTCCCCACCACACTGTGAATTCCTAGAGGACACAGAGTTTAGCCTTATTTATTATTTACCAAGTGCCTATTACATTTGGCATGCATATGTGGAAGGGAGGGAGGGAAGGAGGCTAGTAAAATTCTTATGGGTCTAAGTGCTCAGCCCTTACATAAATGCCTGAACTTACACAGGGACTTTGCAAATGAAACAAGCAGCAAACATCCCTCCCCTCCAGGTCAAGGGCAGAAAGTCAGCAGAGTGTCAGTCAAGTCTCTCTCCCTCAGCTAGAGAGACAAGCCGTGAACAGCTTGCAAGCGTTCCTTGCCTTCCGTGCTGGGGGGATTTGGCTATGGGGCTCTTAACGAGATCAAGCTGAATCGCACAGTTTCATCCTGTCAAAACGCATTGGAAATCTTTCTTGGGTGATTTATCATGGAAATACACTTGGCGGGGAAGGGGAAGGGGGATTAGAGGAAGCACAGAAAGCCACTGAGCCCGCAGTGCTCGGCTGGCACCATGCCCATGGTGGACACGGCTGCTGACGGACAAGCCTAGGCCAACGCGAGACAGATGGACTCTGGAGAGAAAGCCACCTCCTGAAAATAAATAATCAAGGCCACTTCAAGAAAAGTGTTAACACGCAGCAGCCATAGCCAATAAATCTTGGACAAGCAGGTTCCAGTGAGGGAACGGGATTCATTGCAGCCACTTCCCAGGCAGAGGAGCTAAGACATGGAGTACCTCAGATCTGCTCCCCACAGTCAACAGCAAAGCATCCCTAATTTAAAGCAAATGTATCCACAGTTGCCTGAAGCTGCTGTTATGAGAAAAATTGGGTAAAACATAAATATCCAGGAATTTGAAACTATCAGCCTGAATCTCCCACCCATCTATAAATATTTTCTTCCTTTTTCCCAGCTGTTGGAGCTAATCTCAGGCTAATCCCTATTGTTATGGTCTATCCGTGCCACTGTCGCAATCAGGAGCTCTTGTTAAAAGTAGCATTAACAAATGTGGGCTCGAACACAAAGCAGCTGCCATTTGTCAATGCTGTTTTGTAAAAAGGTGCCAGCTTGCACCGCAGGGCCCTTGAGGGCAGAGACTCATTGTTCCGAGGCTGAGAGCCTGCTCCTTGCCAGGCAGGATATTGAAAACAAAGAATACAAGAACAGAAGGCAAACAGCTCTGCTCCCAGGCCCCGAGAATCTAGTGGCAGAGATAGAAAGAGCTAGAGAGGACAGACCAGAAGAAGGTTGCAGGTCAAAAGAAGCAAGCTTAGTGTGGCCTGGGACAGAGCATTCTGATGAAGTCTGTGAAGACATGTGTCTCCAACTGTGAGCTTATGAGCAGAGACCCAAAATATCTCTTCTTGGATATATAGTGTAAATAGTGTGTGTGTGTGTGTGTGTTCCCATTATCCTTATGAATATAGAGAATTCTGTATGTATTGAGGTCTGAAAAAAATTTGAAAGTTCACTGGCAATGAGGAAAAGGGCAAAAAGCAATGGGATTCGATTTACCAGGAATGATGGTGTGTGTGTGTGTGTGTGTGTGTGTGTGTGTGTGTGTGTGTGTGTGTACATGGAGGAAAGGAGGAAGGAGAGGGGAAAGAAGGGAGGAAGGAAGGGAGGAAAAGAGGGAGAAGAACTCATCTCCTATAAGCCCATGCCAACCTTACACTCATTGGTAGTAGAGAATGACCTTGAACTCTTGATGGTCCTGCCTCTACCCCTGAGTGCTATGGTTATAGGCGTGCACCAGCTCATCCAGCTTATGTATGCTGGGGATGGAACCCAAGACTTTACGGGTGCTAGGCAAGGACTCTACCAGCTGAGCTATATCATCAACCCTTGGTGCCTATAGTTTTGAAAATTACTTTTTAATGCTAATTTTAAAAGACAAAGAAAGTAAATATAATTGCAACTCCAAAATCCCTGAATGCCTCAGTGTATAGATAGCAGCTAGGTTTCTGGGTTTTAGTTAAATAAGGAAATCACACAAGAACTACGAACTACAAAAAAGATAAAAAGCACTGGAAGCAGAAATGCATTGCTGCTGAATCACAGTCTTAGCTCATTGGGGCTGTAGACACAAAACACCTCGAACTAGATGACTTAGAGCTCAGTTTATCCCTTCAGTGCTCTGGGAATCACAAGTCAGAAACCGAGTCAGCAGGTTCCAGAAGAAATCTGCCCTGTGCCCTGCCTTCTGCCAGCACCAGTTATTCTCAGCATCCCTTCACCAGCCTCTGCTCCTGGCTCCCTGGGTTTTCTCCCAGTGAGAGACTCTGGGTACCATCTCCTCCTGTTATAGGAACACTAATCCTTGCACTAGGGCCCACTGAACTCGAGCCTGAACTCTTGGTTACATCTTCAAAGATCCTCCTTCTATATTAGATCACATTCCCAGGCACTGGGATTAGGGTCTTACCATACCTTTATCATTGCAAATACACGTGAACAGTGGCTGCTTTTCAACGCTCCTCTCTACCAAAGATCAGCTATGCATCTCCCCAAACTCTCCCCAGAACAATAACGGAAGGGCAAACAGTACTAGGGTCTAGAAATCTCACTGCTACCTACCTGCTTTATCTCTCCTTCCTTACCTTGAACTTTAGGAACTCCCACAGCAGTGAGGGGCCTGTTCAGCAAGCTTTTTTTTTTTGAGCTTTTAGCTGACCAACCATGTGAGCTACCCACCCGTGGTTGTCCATGCCAAAGTGTACACACGCACGCATGCTCAAGGGTGTTGTGCTGACCAACCATGTGAGCTACTCACCCGTGGTTGTCCATGCCAAAGTGTACACACGCACGCATGCTCAAGGGTGTTGTGCTGACCAACCATGTGAGCTACTCACCCGTGGTTGTCCATGCCAAAGTGTACACACACACACACATGTTCAAGGGTGTTGTGCTGACCAACCATGTGAGCTACTCACCCGTGGTTGTCCATGCCAAAGTGTACACACACACACACGCATGTTCAAGGGTGTTTAGCTGACCAACCATGTGAGTTAACCACCCGTGGTTGTCCATGCCAAAGTGTACACACGCACGCATGCTCAAGGGTGTTGTGCTGACCAACCATGTGAGCTACTCACCCGTGGTTGTCCATGCCAAAGTGTACACACGCACACGCATGTTCAAGGGTGTTTAGCTGACCAACCATGTGAGCTACTCACCCGTGGTTGTCCATGCCAAAGTGTACACACGCACGCATGCTCAAGGGTGTTGTGCTGACCAACCATGTGAGCTACTCACCCGTGGTTGTCCATGCCAAAGTGTACACACGCACACGCATGTTCAAGGGTGTTTAGCTGACCAACCATGTGAGCTACTCACCCGTGGTTGTCCATGCCAAAGTGTACACACACACACACGCGTGCTCAAGGGTGTTGTGCTGGAGTATCACACATCTGAAATGGTTCTATTGCTCCTTTATGTGTGCTCTGTTTGCTTCCCCTGCAGAAGCTTAGCCTTCTAGAACACTGAGAATTCTGAACAACACGTCTTTTTCTTATGCAGCACCACACTTCGGTCGCTGAAAGGTGAAGAGAGTGCTAGAAGTAATATATAATTTGCTTTTTAACAAATGGCAGAGCAGTCATGTTTTATGAAGGAAAGATTAATTACAGAGGGAACCAACATAATGTGCACCCAGCTTTAAGCTTTCATAACAGGAGGTGTCACTAACACCTCTGGGTGTTTGTTTAGGGTTTGTCCTCCTTGTTCTTAACTGTAGCTTGAGACAATGACAGTTGAGGAAACTTAGGTTGGTACTACAGTTGTCCCCAAACTTGATTTACAGCCAGTCACCTCCCACTTGGCAGCAGCTTGGAGTGGCGGCAGCAGGGAGAAGTCTAGCAGATTTTGCCCTTGAGGTTAAGGTATTAAACAAAATGAAAACTAATCTCTCTGCAGAAGTGTCGTCCTTAACAGTTGAATGTTTGAGCAACAATCTGGTTAAAGATGGCTTTATTAGAGTAATTAAACATGGGGAAGATGATGCCATCTTTCCGCTGGGGTACGAGGCGCTATTCTAGTCTCCCTTGATCTCTGGAGCCAAACCAATCTATACACAGCCATCGTCCCTGGTATGCGTTTCACTCGTTATCTCCATATCTAGATCTGTAGCTAGGATATTCCCTGCGAACACAGGGCACGCTCTATTCACAGGGGGATTACTTCGTAAAACCTGAAACTGTAAATTCTTTTAATAGTTCACAGAGGCAGGCTTGGAAGTGAAAAGTCAGAAGCACTCTTTAGGGACCATGGCTGCACATTTATTTCCTTAACCACTCAGCAAATCTTTACCAAGTATTCATCACACACACGCATGCCCCCCCACACACAGAAAGAGAGAGAGAGATCCCGTGATGTGAGTTTAACATCAACAACAAAAAGAAAGGGTCTCCATCCTTTAAGATTTAAAAATAATGGGAGAAGACCCCCTTCCCTGGGCTCTATACCAGAGCCCACAACCCTAGCAGCCTTATGGGGGGCAAGGTTGGTCCTAGGAACCCCAGATAAGACATTGCCCACCACCCATTAAATCTCTTTAAGTCTACCCAACAACCCCAGACTGCACCCCCTGTCCCTACTGCCCCCTCCTCTGGCTCCACATTCTGGTCTATAACCTCAGAAGACAACTTCTGCTTTACCAGAAGCCAGGCTAGATCTAGAAACCCCAGGTCTGCTTCAGAAGACTTCAGCTTTACTGGACCACAAGCCAGATCTAGGGACCCCAGTGACAGCAACTGTGCTGGAATCCAGGCTAGTCCTAGGGACACCCCAGAGGCCAGACCAGATGTAGGAACCCCAGTCTGCACTCCCTCCCCTGGGCTCCATATCCTAGTCTACAACTTTGAAAGAGGACTTTGACCTTGCAGGAGGCCAGGCCAGACCTAGGAACCCAGAGACTCAAAAAAATCCAGAGCAGACACTCTACTGAACCTGAAGATATGCTAAGTTACCAGAACCCTGGCCATTTAGACCATAAGGCCAGAAAGGAAAGAGAAACCAAGGAACAAATCACCCATCCAACAAAGAAAATGCAGGAATCAAGGCCTAGACCTAAAATCAACCCAAATCTAGAGGCCTAAAAGCTAGTATAAGAATACAATCAATAACAGAAAAGACAATATGACATCATCAAAGCCCATCTATCCCACAACAGCAAGATCTGAACAATCCAATACAGCTGAAGCATTAGAGAATGACCTTCAAAATTATTTTATGAAGATGATAGAAGCTCTTAAAGAAGATATGAACAAATCCCTTAAAGAAATTGAGAAAAAGACAAAAAATGGAGAGATATCAATAAATTCCTAAAAGATAATCAAGAAAAAAGCAAACAAACAAATAAAGGAAACTATTCCAGACCTAAAACTGAAAATAGAAGCAATAAAATAAACACAAATGGAGGGAATCCTGGAAATGGAAAATCTGGGTAAGATAACAAGAACTACAAATGCAAGCATCACCAACAGAATACAAGAGATAGAAGAGAGAATCTCAGGTGTTGAAGACACAATAGAGGAAATAGATTCATCAGTCAAAGAAAATGTTAAATCTAAAAAATTCCTAACATAAAACACACAGAAAATCGGGGACATCATGAAAGAAACCAAACCTAAGAATAATAGGAATAGAAGAAGAAGAAGAAATCCAGTTCAAAAACCCAGAAAATATATTTAACAAAGTCATAGAAGAAAATTTTCCCAACCTAAATAAGAACATACCTATAAAGATACAAGAAGCTTACAGAACACCAAATAGATTGAATCAGAAAAGAAAATCCCCTCACCACATAATAATCAAAACACTAAACATACAGAACAAAGAAAGAATATTAAAAGTGGCAGGGGGAAAAGGTCAAGTAACATATAAAGGTTAACCTATTAGACTCACACTTGAATTCTCAGCAGAGACCCTAAAATCCAGAAGGGCCTGGAGTAATGTCTTATAGACTCTAAGAGACCATAGATGTCAGCCCAGACATCTGCAAGATTTTCCATCACCATACATGGAAAAAACAAGATATTTTATGACAAAATCAAATTTAAACAATATATATTCACAAACCCAGCCCAGCAGAGGTAATAAAATGAAAATTCCAGTCCCGGGAAGCCAACCACACCTATAAAAATGCAGGCAATGATTAAATTCATACCAGCAAAACCCAAAGAAGGGAACCCAAACACACACAAAAAATAACCCCAACAACAACAAAATAGCAGGAATTAACAATCATTGGTCATTAATATCCCTCAATATCAATGAACTCATTTTTCCAATAAAAAGACCCAAGGTAATTGATTGGATACAAAAACAGGATCCAACATTCTGCTGCATGCAAGAAACACATCTCACCATCAAAGATAGACATTACTTCAGAGTAAAGGGTTAGAAAAAGATTTTTCAATCAAATGGGGAAAAAAGTAAGATGGTATAGTTATCCTAATATCTGACAAAATAGACTTCCAACCAAAATTAGTCAAAAGAAATGGAAAAGGAAATTTCATACTCATCAAAGGAAAAATCTACCAAAATGATATCTCAATTTTGAACACCTACACCCCGAAAGTAAGAGCACCCATATTTGTAAAAGAAACATTACTAAAGCTTAAATCACACACAGAACTTCTCACAATAATAGCAGGAGACTTAAACATCCTACTCTCACAATGGACAGGTCATCCAAACTGAATCTAAACAGAGAAATAATGGAACTAACAGATGTAATGACTCAAATGGGCCTAACAGATATAGGCAGAACATTTCACCCAAACATAAAGGAATAAACCTTCTTTTCAGCACCACATGGAACCTTCTCTAAAACTGACCATATACTCAGCCAGCAAATCGGTAGCCCTCCTATACACGAACAAAAAATACAAGATAGCTAAAACAATCCTATACAATAAAAGAACTTCAAGAGGTATTACCATCCCTGATTTCAAGCTCTGCTACAGAACTATTGTAATAAAAACAGCAGGATATTGTCCTAAAAACAGGGGAACCAATGGAATTGAATCAAAGACCCAAATGTAAATCCACACACCTATGGACACTTGATTTTTGACAACGAAGCCAAACTGTACAATGGGAAAAAGGAAAGCATCTTCAACAAACAAATGGTGTTGGTCTCACTGGATGTCAGTATGTAGAAGAATGCAAATTGATCCATATTTGAACAAAACTCAAGTCCAAGTGGATCAAAGACCTCAACATAAATTCAGATACACTGAACCTCACAGGAGAGAAAATGGGAAATAATCTGGAATGTTTAGTCACAAGAGACAACTTCCTGAACAGAACACCAACAGCACACGCTCTGAGATGAAAAATTAATAAATGGAACTTCATGAAATTGAAGTTTTGTGAGGCAAAGGACACGATCAATAGGACAAAATGGCAGCTTACAGAATGAACCCCACATCCAACAGACGACTGATTTCCAAAATATATAAAAAACTTAGGAAACTGATTATCAACAAATCAAATAATCCAATTAAAAATGGAGTACAGATCTAAATGGAGAATTCTGAACAAAAGAATCCGAAATGGACAAGAACACTTAAGGAAGTGTTCAACACCATTAGCCAGCAGGGAAATGCAAATCAAAATGACTCTGAGATTCCATCTTACACCTGTCAGGATGGCTAAGAACAAGAACAAAAGTGACAGCTCATGCCAGAAAGGGTATGGAGCAAGGAGAGCATGCCTTCCTTGGTGGCGGGAGTGCAAACTTGTGCAGTTCCTTTGAAAGTCAGTGGAGCAGTTTCTCAGAAAACTGGGAATCAACCTACTGCAAGACCCAGCTATTCTAGGCATATACCTAAAGGATGCTCAATTATACCACAAAGACACTTGCTCAACTATGTTCATAGTAGCTTTATTTGTGGTGGCTAGAATCTGGAAACAACCTAGATGCCTCACAACCGAGGAATGGATAAGGAAAATATGGAACATATATGCAATGGAGTACTACTTATTAAAAACAAAGACATAGGAATTTGAAGGCAAGTGGATAGATAGAAAAAGATCATCCTGAGTGAGGTAACACAGACCAAGAAAGACAAACATGGTAAGTACTCACTCAAGTGGATATTAGCTGTTAAATAAAGGAAATCTATGCTACAATCCACAGATCCAGAGAGACTAGGAAACAAGGAGGGTCATGGGAGGACATCCCCTGGGAAGGAGAAATAGAGGTAGACTGAGGATGGATGGGGATGGAAACACGAGTGACCAGGTTTAGGGACGCAAGGGAGAGGGTAAGAGTGCTGAGGGGACTGCCGGGGGGAGGGCTTGGGCAGAAGCCTGGCACAGGGAAATCTCCCAGGAGTCTATGGGGATGATCCCAGCTTAGACTTCTAGCAGTAATGGATGAGTGTCCTGGACTGGCTATCTCCTATGACCAGATTGGTGCATGGCCCGGTTGTTATCAGAGAGGTATCATCCAGCAATTGATGGAGGCAGATGCAGAGGTCCACAGCCAAACATTAGACAGTTTGGGAATCCTGTGGAGGAGGAAAAAGCAGAGTAGGAGCTAGAAGGGTCAAGGACACCATGGGAAGGCTCACACAATTAATTAATCTGGGCTCATGGGGCTCACAGAAACTGAACTGACAACAAGGAGCCTGCATGAGACTGACCTCAGTACTCTGCATGCATTTTACATAGCTTGGTCCTCTTGTGGAACTTCTAACAGCAGGAACAGGGGATGTCTCTGACTCTTTTAGTGGCTTTTGGGACCCTACTCCTCATACTGGGTCACATTGCCCAGCTTTAATACATGGGGAGGTGCTTAGTCCTACTGCAACTTGATATGCCATATTTTGTTGACACTCATACAAGACCTGCTCTTTCCTGGAGATGGAAGAGGAGGAGACTTAGGGGTATGAGCAGCAGGGGCATACTGGGAGGAGAGGATGGGGGAATGGTGTAAGCGGGACGTAAAATAAATAGATGAGTTATAATATAATGGGAGAAGCAAATCCTCCTGCTTCTGACAGTTCAATAGACTGGGCTCCTAGATACCAGCAGGTCCAGTATCATCACCAAGAGAAAACTGAAATACACTGCATTCTTGCTCAGCTCCCACGGTAACTGCTTGCTTCCTCCATGAACACCATTGCTCTATTACTCCGCCGTCATCTGTTGCACATCGTTCACCTTTCATGGCTGGTTTAAGCCAGAAACTGCCCTGTATGGTAAAAGCCAAGGG
This sequence comes from Microtus pennsylvanicus, assembly GCF_037038515.1. Taxonomy (NCBI): domain Eukaryota; kingdom Metazoa; phylum Chordata; class Mammalia; order Rodentia; family Cricetidae; genus Microtus; species Microtus pennsylvanicus. The sequence goes on along the minus strand of NC_134581.1, from coordinate 67,936,329 downwards.
CGACTGGAAGACAAGAGTCCAAAGTCACGTGACATTAGTCCTGTCCAGGGATTCTTAACCCTGAAGTCTGACAAGTTTCAAATTATATGTAAGAAAATTGAATAGATTTGAACAGAAAAAAAATCACATCTTTATTTTCATATTAAAATTCCTTATTATGCAAAATGTAAAAAACAAAGGACAGCAGTTGGAGCAATTGCTGCTCTTGCCTACAGAATAAATCAGAGATGTTTTGTGCCATATCAGGGTTCTGCAGACACCTTGAAATCATGCCTATGCTCATCATTACTGTTTTGCAATTATGGTAGTTATTAGGCAAATCACTAAACCATATAATTTTAAAAATCATACATATTAATACATCACACATTTGATTTTAGTAGTTTGACAATTATTCTCCAATATATAATTATAATAATTCATAATACTATATATTCCATGAACTCAAAATACTCCAAAGTAGTGCATCTGCTTCACGAGATATCCAAAAGAAGCCAGGCATTAGCATCACTAATGGATGAACTAGAAGAAAGGTGACTTCCAGTAAAGAGAGTCTCTAAAGAAAATGGCATCTTTGCTGTACCTGTGGAAGGAAAATTAAATTAATATTACCATGATGCGAGCTATCACCAAAGAATTTATGATCTGGGACTGAAGAGATGGCTCTTACCACTTTTTTGGAAGATCCAAGTTCCAGGACCCAAGAGGGCAGCTCACAGCCATTTGTAACCCCAGATCCAGGAGGATCTGAAGACCTGCTCAGTATTCATGTATATAAACCCATATAAAGGAACACACACATACACATGCATACACACACATACACATAGAATGGAAAAAAAGTAAAGGAACTTATGACCCACAGTCAGAGATTTATTCAGTTCATGGGTGCAAAGAAATCTTAATGAGCAACAGAGCAGAACCTTAAGAATGTACCAGAAAGTTAATATCCAAAAGGATGACTATATGTTGGTCTTTGGGTTCACCTTCTTATTTAGCTTCTCTAGGATCACAAATTATAGACTCAATGTCTTTTATTTATGGCTAGAAACAAAATATGAGTGAGTACATCCTATGTTCCTCTTTTTGGGTTTGGCTTACCTCACTCAGGATAGTGTTTTCTATTTCCGTCCATTTGCATGCAAAATTCAAGAAGTCATTGTTTTTTACTGCTGAATAGTATTCTAATATGTATATATTCCATACTTTCTTCATCCATTCTTCCATTGAAGGGCATCAGGCGATGAAAGGAGACAGAGACAGAATCCCACATTGGAGCACCGGACTACAACCCCAAGGTCCAAATCAGGAGCAGAAGGAGAGAGAGCACAAGCAAGGAACTCAGGACCCCGAGGGGTGCACCCACACACTGAGACAATGGGGATGTTCTTTCGGGAACTCACCAAGGCCAGCTGTCCTGGGTCTGAAAAAGCATGGGATAAAACCGGACTCGCTGAACATAGCGGACAATGAGGACTGCTGAGAAGTCAAGAACAATGGCACTGGGTTTTGATCCTTCTGCACATACTGGCTTTGTGGGAGCCTAGGCTGTTTGGATGTTCACCTTACTAGACCAGACCTGGAAGGAGGTGGGAGGTCCTTGGACCTCCCACAGAGTAGGGAACCTGGTCTGCTCTTCAGGCTGATGAGAGAGGGGGAGTTGCTTGGGGGAGGGGGAGGGATATGGGAGGTGGTGACGGAAAAGAGACAGAAATCTTAAATAAATAAATAAATAAATAAATAAATAAATAAATAAATAAATAGAATGTACCAGAAAGCCTTCCCTGCCTGTGGATTAACCATCACTTCCCATGTGTGGTAAGCAAGCTTGAGAAAAGTAATGACAGAAAGGCTATTTTGAAATACAGTCACTTTGACAATCAGTATATGAATTTTTTAAATTTATTTATTTATTAAAGATTTCTGTCTCTTCCCCGCCAACTCCTCCCATTTCCCTCCCCCTCCCCCAATCAAGTCCCCCTCCCTCATCAGCCCAAAGAGCAATCAGGGTTCCCTGCCCTGTGGGAAGTCCTAGAACCACCCACCTCCCTCCAGGTCTAGTAAGGTGAGCCTCCAAATTGCCTAGGCTCCCACAAAGCCAGTATGTGCAGTAGGATCAAAAACCCATTGCCATTGTTCTTGACTTCTCAGCAGTCCTCATTGTCCGCTATGTTCAGCGAGTCCGGTTTTATCCCAGGCTTTTTCAGACCCAGGCCAGGTGGCCTTGGTGAGTTCCCGATAGAACATCCCCATTGTCTCAGTGTGTGGGTGCACCCCTCGCGGTCCTGAGTTCCTTGCTCGTGCTTTCTCTCCTTCTGCTCCTGATTTGGACCTTGAGATTTCAGTCCGGTGCTCCAATGTGGGTCTCTGTCTCTGTCTCCTTTCATCACCTGATGAAGGTTAATATTCAGGAGGATGCCTATAGGTTTTTCTTTGTATGAATTTTATTTGTTTTTTTGGGTTTTTTTGTTTATTTTTTTGTTTTTCGAGACAGAGTTTCTCTGTAGCTTTTGGTTCCTGTCCTGGAACTAGCTCTTGTAGTCCAGGCTGGCCTCGAACTCACAGAGATCCGCCTGCCTCTGCCTCCCGAGTTCTGGGATTAAAGGCGTGCGCCACCACCGCCCGGCTTTGTATGAATTTTAAACAGCTGTAAAGTTTGAAGAAATATTTACTCAATTGACTTGTGATCAAAACTCCAATTTTGGAAGTATTTTGATTTTTTTTTTGAATCTCTGGTGATACTACAGTGCTGGAAAGAAGCAATAATGAGTAATAATGGTAAAACCAATTTTGATACTTCACTCTTAGAGAATGAAAACTAATTGCTGTGGATTGTGAATGTTTAGGATCTGTCCTGTGTAGCCATCCTACTGAATAAATCAGAGAGTGTTCTTCTTTAGTATAATTTGGAGAAATCCATATAAAAAAGGAATAGGAAACAAGTTCCTATTTTCCTTGTACTTTTCCTTTAGATAGGTTAGAAAGCAATTGTCCTTGAGAAGAAGTGAAATATTCACAATTTGTCTAAAATGAACATTCTTAGATATACATGTAATTCTGTATCAAATCATTTCTAGTTTATTACAAATTGTAAATGGATATTGCTAATATACTATAATTTTTGATTATATATTCATAAAAAACTCATAACTGCTTTTCATATATTCTAATTGCAACATCATATTGTACTGCATTTGTATAAGAGCTACATTTGGTTTCGAGCAAATCTGTAACCTACATTGTGTTTCAAATATCACGGATACTATAAATCATAAAATGCTTATAATTGTATAAAATGTATGTATTCTTTTATACCTGGATGATAGTTACAAATTAGTTACAAACAAAGTTAATGTATATAAAATATATATATATATACTTATTAAAACCTGATTTTATATAATCTGAAAAAAAGCAAGCATACTAAGAAAGCAACCCAAAGTGTGACATCACTGCTTATGCTCTGCGGTATATGGAGCAAACACATGTTGTTTCTCTCTGCGTGGAAGCATCCAAAACTCTCCCCTAAGGTTTATCACATACTATAGTATATAAGTAATAAGGTCAAAATAAAAATTATTAAACAAATAGTGTCACAAACAAGGGTAGAAAAAGGAAAAAACAATAAAATTGCTTTAACATTGTCCCCCTGGGCATTAGATACTGGAATTATCTGTTTCAGAATTATGATAACAAAATAAAATATTTAATGGAGTAAAATAATGAGATTAAAGGTTAACAAGAGTGAGGCTACTGGATATACATATTAGAGTATTACTCAGCAGTAAAAAACAAGGGCTTCTTGAATTTTGCATACAAATGGATGGAAATAGAAAACACTATCCTGAGTGAGGTAAGCCAGACCCAAAAAGAGGAACATGGGATGTACTCACTCATATTTGGTTTCTAGCCATAAATAAAGGACATTGAGCTTATAATGCATGTTCCTAGAGAAGCTAAATAAGAAGGTGAACCCAAAGACAAACACATAGGCATCCTCATGAATATTAACCTTCGTCAGGCGATGAAAGGAGACAGAGACAGAGGAGCACGGGACAGAAATCTCAAGGTCCAAATCAGGAGCAGAAGGAGACGGAGCGAGGGGTGCACCCACACACTGAGACAATGGGGATGTTCTATCGGGAACTCACCAAGGCCATCTGGCCTGGGTCTGAAAAAGCATGGGATAAATCTGGACTAGCTGAACATAGAGGACAATGAGGAATACTGAGAACTCAAGAACAATCGCAGTGGGTTCTTGATCCTACTGCACGTGCTGACTTTGGGGGAGCCTGGGCAGTTTGGATGCTCACCTTAGGAGACCTGGATAGAGGTGAGCGGTCCTTGGGCTTCCCACAGGTCAGAGAACCCTAAGTGCTCTTCGAGCAGATGAGGGAGGGTGACTTGATCGGGGGAGGGGGAGGGAAATGGGAGGCGGTTGCGGGGAGGAGGCAGAAATCCTTAATAAATAAATTAATTTTAAAAAATAAAAAAAAGAAGCAAATGAAATTTTTGGGTATTTATAAAAATAGAACTTAAAGACTTGGGAAATGGTCGGTGGGTAATGTGTTTTCTGCACAAGCATAAAGATCCGAGTTCAAATCCCCAGTTCCCACTGAGGTATAGCAGTCTTTATCTATGATACCAGGTGGAGAGAGGTGGATCATAGAAGCTCACTGACCTAATCCATCAGTGAGTTCCAGGTTCAGTGAGAAAACCTGCCCTCCACCCAAAAAAGATAGAGTGTGACAGAGGAAGACACGACATTGACTTCTGTCATCCATGCATGTGCACACACACAAGCATGTACACAAGCATACACCACCACACATACACACAATTTAAAATTTAAGTCTTTGTAACTGAGATACAGACACAAACTAGACTTAAGATATAAAGTTGATGTTTTAACCTAATTAGACATGGATGAAAAGAAAATTATGATATTGGAAAATATTTCTTAATAATGCATGAGTCAAAGATGAAACAGTTATGAAAATTAAAATACACTTAAATTAAATTAAAATACATTTAAGGACTACACATCATGAAACTTGATAATGTCAAAGTAATCATTTGCAAAAATCTAATATTTTATATATTGAGCAGAGAAGATAAAGGACAAAAAGTTAAAGTTTAATACTTAGAAAAAATAAAAAATGGTGCAATTTTTCAGAGAAGATATTCTAGCGTTTAATAAATCCATGTCCTGGTGACATTTGAGGTATCTCACTGGAATATCAAAGAACCTCAAGTTCTTCAAAAACTATTTCTGAAAGATGCTTCTGAGGGTAAACTCTGCACACTCAAGCTTGAGCATCCAGGTTCTGACCCCCCAGAACCCACATAAAAACTGGATGTATACTTTAGTGTACTTGTCTGTAATCCTTGCTCCCCTGCAGGGACATGGGAGGTGGAGACAGGAAAACTGGGAAGCTACCGGGCAGTTCAGCAGCAAAACAACAATGAGCTTGGTCCCCAACTTGGTGAAAAAAATTGACACTCAAAGGTTGCTGTAGGAAGTCTTACAGCTAGTGGTTACCTGCCCATTAGGGCGTGGCCTCTTATACTATATATGCTGATATAGAGCATGCATCTGTTCTCTTTTCCAGCCTCTCTGTTCCGGTTGTGGGATTCATTTTCTGATCTCTGTTCAAACAGAGGATTCTAATTTGTGAGTCTATCCCTAAATAAATAACTATCTATTTCTCAATTCTGAGCTAGTGTGGGATTTCTTTTAAGCTTCCATCCACATCTGGCACCCACGTGGTCAACTAAACCCATGTTAAACCTGAGAGGGCTCGAAAAAGAATTCTAAACAAAAAAATAAAAATACATAGTTTAACACAGCTTCTTGCTGTTTGCTGGTGGTGTGCCGCAGCTCTTTTAAGAGAGGTTTTCCTGACTCAGCAGCAGGTTTAAAACGCAGCTTTCTGAGCCATGCCACCAGTGCAAACTCTGACTATGGAGCATTTCAATGGCATTTGTGGGCCCAGGTGTTTGTGTGCCCACTCGAGGTTGGGAGAAAAGTAGCTGAGACCATGTCCATGGCTTGGCGCAGGCAGTAAAGTCTTTAAAGAGACAAAGTACAGTCATAGATTAAAAGGAGTAAAGAAAAATAAGCCATGTAAAAATGGAAAATTCACAGAGAGTCTGGATTATGTATATTATTGTGTTATCTTTGAATTTTTTGACTATGAATGAGCTAAGTAGAGAGAGGCATTTCATTGTATGGGCTGCTAAGCTAAACCAGCATTATATTATAAAGTGATCATGACTTTCAAATTTGGTTCTAAGGACATGTTGCTTTGGAAAAGTTCTTTTCTTCTTTCCACAGAGGATGAGAACATATGGATTGCTTCCAGACTAGTGTGGTATCATGGAACAAGACCCCCTGGAAGGTTGCTGTAAACACCCCCACAAAGAAAATACTTTGCCCAACTTCTGACTGAGATAAACCTACCACACAGAATACACCATGAAAGACCTAATTAACAGTGCCCTCAAACAGCAGGAAGCAGTAAGGACAGAACTACGCCCATATTCCAAATATTGTTTATAAATGTTCTTTTATATTTAAAGGGGGATATGATATAGATATGAATAATTTGCATTTGTATGGATCTTGGTTGATTGGTACAAATTTAAGGTCAATTTTGTTATATTCTATATTTCTGCTCTTGATTAAGGTATTGTGATTGTGTAGTTCATTTGAAAATGTAGTGTATAATTAAGAAATATAGGTTAATAGATAATCACCTATAATAGTCAAATTTGTAGTCATGTTAGTTAGATTTTCTAGATGTACAGAGAAGTATTTCAGATGGATAGGGATTCTTCAAATCTTTCAGAGACCTTCAGAATATGGCATCTAAAATGTTTAAGAATTTAGGCCTTTTCATGACAATGAGACACATCTGCTCCTGGCAGCATCAATGTACTTCAAGAGGAAGATGGGCATCAAAGAGGCTCCTTATGGAGTTGTTTAGACATTTGGGCAAGAAACTGATCTTGCCTGGACTGTTGCATTAACTAGACATGCAGGACCCACTGAGCAATGACTGCTGAACTTGCCTAAGGTGAAAAGATCCTTTAGGGTTCCTGCTTCATGAAAGAATCTGCCAGATATTCTGCAGGACATAAAGAAAGTGACTGAAAACTCCCAATATAGGCTGTACTGTCTTTGAAATTTTCTACTTCAAGGAAAAGTCTGCTGAATACTATGGGCCTATAGGCTGAAGATGGATACCCCAATGGTACAAAAGAACTTTGGGTAACTGTCCAGGCAGCAAGATGTCTCTGTCAATTCCAGAGTTTTGGAAGTTGCTTACAATGCACTTCCAGTTTACATAGTTTACATACATATTATTTTCTCTGGAGTCTTTTATAGAGTTGAAGAATTTATAGTTATAGTTTTCTTTAGTTATGATAAAAATAAATCAGATATAAATATTGTAACTATAATTCTTGCTTGATAACTATTTTGTAATTTTACTATGTTAAAGTTAAAGCCTTTCTTTTTGCTTAAACAGAAAAGGGGAAATGGTGTAGGAGGTCCTTCTGTCTTTGTGTTGCTTTCATTGGTTAATAAAGAAACTGCTTTGGGCCTGTTCACAGGGCAAAACTTAGGTAGGCAGGGAAGACATAACTGAATGCTGGGAGAAAGAAAGCAAAGTAGAAGAGACACCATGGATCCACCAGAGACTGTTGACACTGGAAATTTTACCTGGTAAGCTACTGACATGTAGCGATACACAGATTAATAGAAATGGGTTAAATTAAGATGTAAGAATTATCCAATAAGAAACTAAAGCTAATGGGCTTTAGTTTTATTTAATGAATACAATTTCTGTGTGGTTATTTCAGGCCTAAGTTAGCCAGGTGGCCAGGATGAACAAACAGCCCCTCCCTCCAACAAAAGTTGTCTCTCACATATGTCATGATACACTCATTCACACACACATATATACACACACACACCACTACACAGGAACTAATAACTGAGCATCTTAACAAATTTTGATAAATATCAATATCTTTACAAAAGAATTAGAAAGAATAGATGCAAGAACAGGAATCAACAATACAAAGATCAAAGACACAAGAGCCAATAGTAATACCCGTGGATACCAAAAGATATCCTTGAGACTCTTAGTAAAACACTAAGCTTTTGGCTTAGCGTAATCAAGTAAAAAAAGACACACAGCTATATCACAAATGGATAGTTTGTGATAGACGAGTGTGAAATGGAAAAGATAGCTTAAAACAGATGCCACTGACAAATGCCTCTGGAGAAAAGCAATTTACCACATGTGACTCCCAGAGAAACAGAGAGCCCAAATAGCTCTACAATCATTTTAAAATAATTAATTAGTAAAGATCTTCTCAGATGATATGTGAGGAGATGGGTGTTAATCACCTCAATAGAAATACTTCATGATATGCAAAGACATCAAAACATCAAGGTATAAATTATGTAGGCATATATAATTATTACATCAATTTAGAATAGAATCAAAGGCCAGTGGCACAAGCCTTTAATCCCAGAAGAGGCAGAGACAGAGGAAGGAGACAGTCTGTGAGTTCAAGGCCAGCTTGTTGACATAGTGGTGCCAGGACAGCAGGGTTTAGATAGACACCCTATCTAAAAAGAATATAAGGAAGAAATTAAATGAAAAACCATTCCACAAATAATGAAAAAATAGTAATTAGAACTTCTAAGAAATACAAACAAGAAACAGTGTCAGCTTATATATAAAAAATGTTATCTTGGTATCAAAAGTTATAAAAAGTAAGCTGGCCGTGGTGGCACACTCCTTTAATCCCAGCTCTCAGGAGGCAGAGGCAGGCGGATCTCTGTGAGTTCGAGGCCAGCCTGGTCTGCAAGAGCTAGTTCCAGGACAGGCACCAAAGCTATAGAGAAATCTTGTCTCGGAAAACAAAACAAAACAAAAAAGACAAAAAAAAGTTATGAAAAGTATAAAGTAGTGGTGGTGCTCACCTTTAGTCCCAGTACTTGGGAGGCAGAGGCAGGCAGAACTCTGAGTTTGAGGCCAACCTGGTCTACAGAACAGGTTCCAGGACAGCCAGGGCTTCACAGAGAAACCCTGTCTAGGAAAAAAAAATGGAAAAAGAAAGTAAAAGAAAAAGCTGGGCTAATCCATTTGCTAGACATCTAAAAGATGCTGCAAGCTGAATCCAGCCATGTGTGTTAATGGCATCACAGCCAGTCTGTGTCCATTCCAGGAACACAGGTTGATTTAACACCCAATAATGTAACTTGCCAGATTAATAATATGTTAAAAAAGAAGCATCATTTTATCACCTCAATAGATGGAGAATGATCTTTTGAAGAAATTTAAATATTTAATACAAGTGTTTAAATAAGACAGCAATTTCAATAACCTACTAAAGAATAACTACAAGACACACAGAAAACATTTCAAGTGGGGCTCTTAGGGATATTCTATAGAAAGCACAGAACAATGAGCATCAATAGGTAGATATTAGCGTCACATTGCCACTATCGTAAGAAAATGAGAAGTCATTGTGAGGACCTGGGGAGGATTTGCCAGCTTTACAAGAATCGGAGATCTTACCTAGTATCAAATTTTGTTCACAATTCAAATGCTAAAAGCAACCACAGAGCTGGAGAAATGGCTCAGTGGGTAACGTGCTTGCTGCGGACTGAAGGATCTGGGCTCAGATTCTTGAGTTAAATACTTAGAAACAATTCAAACAGTGCGATTGTGCTAGATGAGATTTCCCCACATCCTTGTGTTGGCTTGCACCTGTGACCTCAGCATCTGAGGGCAGAAGCAGGCAGAGCCCAGAGGTCTCCTGCCGGTTGCCCAGCCGCACGCGTGTGCTGAGTGCAGAACGCTCATGTCTCAAAACTAAGTGAGTCCTTAGTCCTTCTGTTCCTCCCACCCAGACTCTGCCATGCTGCTCCTGCTCTGACCTCTGGCAAACAACAGCAACCTGTATTGCAATGTGATAACCAGCACCCTTCTACATGAGTGTGCAAGGACATAAACAGTCCAAAAGAAAGAGTTCACGCTATGCTAGAACCTTAAGCGAGCCCCTGCAACCTTGGGCCCACATGAAGAAGACCATGCATAAGCCTGGTGTGGGGTGACAGTCCTTACTCAAAGTACTGTCACACTGTAGCTATGAGGAGTGCAGCTCAATAAGCAGCACTGTAATTTCCATCTCTACCTGTTCCACTCATGCTGGCTGCGCATTTCAAGCCGACAGGAGTTGGGTCTTCACAGAGGCAGGCAGCAGTCTCGCTGTGGGACTCTTCTCCCCCAGCAGTAGCTTTCAGGGGTAAGAAGCCAAGCGCCCTTTAGACGAGATCCCCAAGTGCTTAGCTTTGAAGAACAGCCATTCGGTGTTTATTCCAGCACTCGTGCTTTTAACGTCAAGTAGGACCTGCACTGGCTAAAAGACCTTAATTGTGTTAGGAATGGTTTGCTGCTCACAGTGATGTCCTAGGTGCGTGCAAGAAATGATTGGCAGGGTGCCATTTGTACGTTTGTATTAACAAATTCGGTCTGTTCTTTCTGATACTTTCAAATTACTGTGACTATATCTAAAGGGATGAACATATTAAGGTAAGGAGGTATTATTTGGATGGCATGACTTGAGTGTTTTGTGTTCCTAGAACACTGATGGGGTATCTGTCTTTCTTTGCTGTATGTTTCTCTAGGATAATTTAATAGCAAGCTGTGCTCATCTGAACAGGGGCCACTTTTGTAGGAGAAAAAAATGATGCTATTGACCTATGTTAAAAGCAGGAATTAAGCCAGGTGTGGCTGTGCATGCTCACAATCCCAGCTCTCTGGGGACTGAGGAGGGAGGTTTGTGAACTAAAGGACAGCCTGGGGTATACAGCGAGGTCCTCACTGGGGAAGGAGTAATTCATGACGAACTGGAACTGTTCTAATCACATGATTTTCAATAGTTTTTGGTGCTTTTAGATACTTGCTCTTATTAACGAAGGTGCATAAGGCTGAGGCCTTACTCAAACAAGGCCTCAGTTGACCCCAGGCTCAGAAATGGAGAACTGGGAACGCATCCAATAAATGGGAGTATTGCCAGTAAATTACAGTCGCGGTGGAGATGATACTGGTTGAGAGCCGCAGCCAAAGGTCAGGCTGAGAACACTGGAAGGGAAACAAACTGAAGGTGGGAAGAGCGAGAGACAAAACTGGGGCAGGAGGCTCTGACATTTTTATCTGTTCAGAGACTCATGAGGACTCCTTGAGTCTATGGCTTAAAGGTTTGGAGTCTGGTCCTGAAGCATCCTAGCTGCTACCAGATCCTCCACACATTTTAAAGGGATCAGCCCAGAGATGAAGTTCTTCAGAAAAGAAAATCCAAAGTGACTGTTTATTAAAAAACTGAGTGGAGAAAGTAAATACCATAAGCCAAGGGGAGCGGGGAGCTTTCACTGCAGGGCAACCCGAGGCTTTATCAGCACTGTGACACACACACCCAATGAACCGGCCACCGTTACCAGGGCTAATTACAAAGTGAGCTAGCCAAGGCTGTTTTGGTTATGGGCAGCAAAGTCTCAGCCTGGAATAGTTTACGGGGAGGAAAGTATATTGAGAAACCTGTCTCCTGTAATCCATGCCAGGACTTCGTAGTCACTCGAGGCAGTGACAGAGTCCCCTCCAGTTCCACTCATTTTCTCGTGTCTGCTTCATCCTTCTGCCGCAGTGTGAATACACATGGAGGGAAGAAGAGTGCAATCCCAGAGCTGTTCATCTCCTCGGACTGACTTGTCTTCTCTGATCCCAGTTAAACCACAGAGTAAAGAGGGGGGAGTTTTGTTAATCAGGTGGTCAGGATTCTGAGCTCGGACCAATCAGTTGAGGGTAGAATGGTTAGCGTTGGTAAAAAGTGGGTCTGCAGGAAGCAGAGAGTTGGGAGTTACAGTTCCCAGGAGAAATAGACACTGAACTTGTGGCCGTGAGTAAATCGGCTTCAGATCACACTCTACAATATGGGGCTCACTCTGCTCTCTGTTCGGCTTCAGATCACACTCTACAATATGGGGCTCTCTCTGCTCTCTGTTCCCATAGCAGAGCCCATCCCTCAGGCTCATCCTTATACTGCGACAGAACAGCAGCTGCAGCTAAAAGACCACAGATGCCAGCCAAGACTACGATACCCAGTGTTATATTGAGGCTGCTTGTTTGTTTCCCAGCTGCTTGGCAGCTCAGACACGAAATAACCACACAGAAACTGTATTAATTAAATCACTACTTGGCCTATTAGCTCTAGCTTCTTATTGGCTACCTCCTACATATTAATTTAACCCATCTCCATTAATCTGTGTATCACCACGTGGCAGTGGTTTACCAGGTAAAGTTCTAGCGTCTGTCTCAAACAGGGCTACATGGCTTCTCACTGACTCTGCCTTCTTCCTCCCAGCATTCAGTTTAGTTTTTCCCACCAAGCTAAGTTCTGCCCTGCTATAGGTCCAAAGCAGCTTCTTTATTCATTAATGGTAATCACAGCATACAGAGGGGAATACCACATCAACCCAGCAAAACTTTCATCACCATAGATGGATAAAATAAAATATCCCATGACAAAGTCAAATGTAAACAATATCTATCTACAAATCCAGTCCTACAGAAAGTGAGAAAGCAAGGTGGGAATCAGCATTCACGAGTCTGCTTCCTGACTGTGGGTATGAGAAGAGGGTCAAGCATGGCTTAAGTGGAAGGGAGAGACGGGCAGGCTCTGGTCCTATCCTTCATCACAGCCACGGAATTTTGTGTGATGCTTTTGCCCCTTCTCATCCTGCTTCATCGCCAAAGTGACAGGGGGGCTAGAAGACATGTGATATTCCTGTGAGCTCTCCCATCTTTCCCTCTGTTGTTGACATGAGGAAAATTCTACAGCAGATCGCTTGCTATCCAGCTACCAACTCAGGAGTTCTTATAGCTCAGATATGACCTGTGACCGTTTGTTGTTATATCACCTTGGCAGGATTTAAAATCATCACGTTGCAAACCCTGGGACATGTCTGTGAGCTGCTGAGATAGGAAGACCCACCCTAGACCCAAGACCCCACCATGAGCTACAGCAGCCTTGAATTGTGAGCCACAATGAACCTTTTCATCCCCAAGTCACTTCTGTGAGACATTTTGTCACAGCCACGTGAAGAGTGACTAAGACAGTCCCCGTGTTGTCATTCTTCACTCCCGTGTGGGTCCCAGGGATGGAACTCTGGCTGCCAGTCTTGAAGGCAAGCATCTTTACCCCCTGAGCCATCTTACCAGCTCCTGTGTTCTCGCCTTCGATTTCTAGCTAACTCAAGTCTACCAGATCTTGTGGGGAGGAGTCAGCCTATGACTGGAGTAGTTATGTATCACTATGAACAACTTTTTGAGAAGCTAGGCCTCCTGTAGAATTTTGTAAAACTTTGTAATCTATTTTGATTTATTTTTTTTGGCTTGGCTTGGTATTGTCAAGTGTTTCATACATCCTAAAATTAGCTAAGAGATGGGCCAAGAACAAAAGATGCTGAAGATGTCAGTTCTGCATGAAGTTAAGACGCTGGTGTAGAACAAGGAGGGCATTGAGGGGAGGTGGTTCTGTAGGTGATCGGCTATTGCTGAGTGGTTTTGCCTTCCATCTGCAGCTGGAGAATGGGGTGAAGCATACTTAAGAGAACAGAAGGATCCTCGTCCAATGCATAGCCAGCTTCAAGTCTCTGATGATAGGGAAATGTGGTTTCCCAGCATCCAACAGTGCCTCTAATTGTACTTAAATATAATGATAACATCTGAGGCTCAGTGGCTTCACAGAAAAAAAAATCTGGAGAGATTGGAAATATAAAGGACAGACCTAAACATAATAAAGGTAATTTACAATGAGCCTATAGCCAACATCAAATTAAATTAAATCAAAGTGATTCCGTAAAATCAGGACTTAGACAAGATTGTCCATTTTCTCCATATCTATTCAATATAGTACTTGAAGTTCTAGCTAGATCAAAAACAACCAGAGGAGATCAAGGGGATATAAATTAGAAAGGAAGAGTCAACATATTGTTATTCACAGATAATATGACACATAAGTAACCATAAAAATTCCACCAGAAACTCCTCCAGCTGATAAACACTTCCACAAACTGCCTGGATACAAGATTAACTCAAAAAAAATCAGTAGCCCTCCTATTTACAAATGACAAACAAACAGGGTTTCTCTGTAGCTTTGGAGCGTGTCCTGGAACTAGCTCTTATAGACCAGGCTGGCCTCGAACTCACAGGGATCATCTGTCTCTGCCTCCCAGAAACAACACCGTTGGAGAAGGTTTGCTTGTTGGTTCCTGGCTGCCCAGCTAGCTTAGACCCAAAACAATCACACAGAAACTGTATTAATTAAATCACTGCCTGGCCCATTAGCTCTAATTTTTTATTGGCTAATTCTTACATCTTAATTTAACTCATCTCCATTAATCTGTATATCGCCACATAGCTTACTGGAAAAGTTTTGGCATGTCTGACCCTGGCAGAGGATCCACAGCTTTTCTCTGACTATACCCTTCTTTTACCCCAGCATTCAGCCTAGTTTTCCCTGCCTTCCTAAGTTCTGCCTTGCTATTTATCCAAAGCAGTTTATTTATTAATTAATGGTAATCACAACACACAGAGGGGACTCCCACATCACAACACTTTTTACAACAGCCTCAAATAATACAAAATATCTTGGGTAAAACTCTAACCAAGTGAAAGACTTGTGTAACAAAAACTTCAAATCTTTGAAGAAGGAAATTGAAGAAGATATCAGAAGAAGGAAAGATCTCCCATGTTCATGGTTCCATAAGATTAACATAGTAAAAATGGCCATTTTACCAAAAGCAATCTACAGATTTAATACAATCCCCAATGAAATTCCAACACAGATTTTTTTTTTTAGGGCTTGGAAGGACAATTCTCAACTTTGTATGGAAGAACAAAACATTCAGGACAGCTAAAGCAATCCTGACCAATAAAGGCCTGCTGGAGGTGAACGCCACCATCTCTGATTTCAAGTTGTACTAGAGAGTTGTAATAAAAAAAACTGCATGGAACTAGCATTAAAACAGATACGCTGATCAATAGAATTAAATTAAAGACCCAGGCATAAATCCACAAACCTAAGAGTACCTCATGTTTAATAAAGAAGCCAGAAATACACACTAGAAAAAGGACTGTATCTTCAACAAGTGGTGCTGGACAGACTGGATGGCAGTATGTAGAAGAATGTAAAGAGATCCATATCTATCACCCTGGACAAAAGTAAAGCCCAAGTAGATCAAAACCACAATGCAAAACTAGACAACTGAATCTGATAGGAGAGAAAGCAGGGAATAGTGTGAATGTATTGGCACAGGAGATAACTTTCTGAACAGGACATCAGCAACACAGACACTAAGATCAGTTGGATGGGACCTTCATGAAACTAAAAAGCTCTGTAAGACAAAGGTCACTGTCCATAGGACAAAATGGCAGCCTACAGAATGAAGAAAGACTTTTACCAACTTCACATCCAATAGAAGACTAATATCCAATATAGACAAGTCAAGAAATTAGATAACAACAAACCAAATAATCCAATTAAAATGGGATATAGATCTAAACAAAATTCTCAATAGAGGAAACTCAAATGGCTGAGAGACTTTTAAAGAAATGTTCAACACCCTTAGCCATCAGGGAAATGAAAATCAAAACTACTTTGAAATTCCATCTTACATGTTTCAGAATGGCTAAAATCAATAACACAGTGACAGTTCATCCTGGAGATGATGAGGGTAAGGGGATCATTCCTCCACTGCTGGTACACTTGTACAGCCACTATAGAAATCAATATGGTGGTTTCTCAGAAAATTAGGAATGTATGTACCTCATGGCATGTCTACACCACTCTTGGGTGTATACCCAAAGGACACTCCCATCCTACCACAAGGACACTTGTTCAACTGTTCATTATAGCTTACACATAATAGCTAGAAGCAGGAAACAACCAAGATATCACTCAACCAAAGAATAAATAAAGAAAATGTGGAGTAATACATTGGAGTATTACTCAGATGTTAAAAAAATAATGGCATCATGAAATTTGCAGGAAAAATGGATAGAGTTAGAAAAAAATCACCCTGAATGAGGTAACCCAGACCCAGAAAGACAGATAAGGTATTATTCACTTACAAGTATATATTTGCCATTAAGCAAATGATAACCAAGCTATAATCCTTAGACCCAGAGAGGTTAGATAAATAGGAGAGCTCTGGGGGGATACATAGATCTCAAGGTGAAGAGAAAATGGAACAGATTTTGTGAGTGGGCTGGGGGCAAGTGGAGCCTGGAACAGGAGGGGCCAGATCTGGGGGAGATGGGATAGATGGAGAGAGTGTGTGGAGAGACAGCTGGAATTCAGGGGAGGGGTACTTGGCAGCAGGAAATTTAGTGCAATGGAAATTTGCTGGAATCTATAATGGTGACCCTAGTGAGAACTCCTACCAATGGAATAAATGGAGTCTGGGCTGACCATGCCTCATAGCCAGGCAAGGCTCCCAGTGGGTTGCATTCAGTTGAGTTGTTGCCCAAGGGCGTACTGTGGAGATCCCTAAACAACACAAGCCGATGCTAGGGCAGAGAGTTGTTCCCTGCAAGCTGATAGCAGGGCCCATTGCTGGAGGTAACATCCACATAGCTGATTTAACATGGAGAGGTCAAGCTGGTGTCTGCATGGAGCCTTCTTCCCTAAGTTCTAGTCTCTTTGGTATGAGAAGGTACTCTGTAGGTTACTGAAAGAGAACCAACTGGGCCACCAACTCAATCACAAAACCTTTGACCTACAATCTGTCCTGTCTGTAAGATGTACTGGGGCAATGGTGGTGCAGAACCTGTGGGACTGACCAACCAATATCTGATTTAACTTGAGCCCCACTCCTCAAGAGGGAGTCCATGCCCAACACTGTTTGGATGACCAAGAACCAGAGACTGGATAACCCAGAGACCTCGGGTAGAACCAAACACAACTGGCAAAAAATAAAATGATTCCTAAGGATATTCTGTTAAACTCATAGATCAGTGCCTTGTCCAGTTGTCATCAGAGAGGCTTTCACCCAGCAGCAGATGGGAGCAGATGCTGAGACCTGCTGTCAGGCATTATACAGAGGGACAATCTAAATTAGAGGTCTCCATCAGGTCCCTCTCCTCAGAGCTCAGGGATTCCTGTGCAAGAAGGGGCAGAAAAAACTGTACAAGTCAGAGGGAATGGAGGACAACAGGAGAACATGGTTCACTGACTCAACTAAGCAGGGTGCACATCAGCTCACAGAGACTGAGGCTAAAGCAGCAAGGACAGGACTGCAGAGGTCTGTTCATACCTGGAGGGCACACCTACAGAGGTCTGTCCACACCTGCAGGGCACACCTACAGAGGTCTGTCCATACCTGCAGAGCACACCTACAGAGGTCTGTTCACACCTGGAGGGCACACCTGCAGAGGTCTGTCCACACCTGCAGGATACACCTGCAGAGGTCTGTCCACACCAGGTCCTCTGCATATGTGTTGGTGTTTTTGTAAGTCTTGTAACTGTGGGAGCAGGTACATCTTTTACTCTTCTACCTGCTCTTGAGAGTCTTTTCCTATTGTATTTTGTTTTGCTGTGTTTGGTGGTTTTTGTCTCTTGGAGGTCTGCTCTTTTATGAACAGAGATGGAGGGGCGAGTGGATCCAGGAGGGAGCACTAGAAGGAGTAGGGGGGAGGAGAAACTGTGGTCAGGATGTATTGTATGAGAGAATTTATTTAAAAAAACAACAACGACAAGATGGAGCTCAATCATTTACCAGAACCAGATAAAATGTCCAGCTCCCTGATAAGATGCTGGCAAATATGAAATCTGAATTCCTCTACTTCTGACTCTGGTCTACACAGCTTAACAAATCAAGTTTGTTCAGGCTCATTCATTTACAAACGTTGGCCGGCATCCAGCATCGCCAGTCTGAGATCATGGGTCCCAAGGAGCTCCTTATGTCTGTGGTCTGTGGTCTTCCACAGCTAACAATCAGCTCTCTGATGCAGTGCAACTGCCATTTCCACTCTGGTCATGTTACCATAGGGATCACATCATAGTTCTTTGTAGGAACTAGCTGTAATGTTTTTGCTAATGGCCCATGGCCTTGACTCTCGAAACAGCAGAAGTATTAGGCAGTGAAAAAAATTGCTTCTGAGATTCCTCCCCTTCACCCCAGGATGAAGGAGGGCAAGGGACAGAGAATGGAGCATGCCCATTGCACTAAAGAAGACCTTTCTGTCAGCCCTGTACTAGGTTGGTGAAATTAGAGGTTTTTATATGTTAAATAATGAGATGTCATGAAGCCACAGCAAGAGAGGAAGGAATTAAGAGATACTGGTCAAAGAACACCTCATTTTAGTTGGATGAGAAGAATGCATTCAAGAGATCAGCCTGTGACTAAAGCCAGAAACAGAAAATAGATTCTGAGAAAACATTGAAAGTGCAACTGCAAGGTTCTTGTCTCTCGGAGGTAAGTGTGTCCTTGCACTGGAGTGTAGAATGTTCTCTATAGGCCTGAGTGTCTGAAGGCATGGTCCTCCGCTTTTGAGGCTATTTTGGGAAGTTATTGAATCTTTGAGAGGTGAGGCTTGATCTCTCTCTCTCTCTCTCTCTCTCTCTCTCTCTCTCTCTCTCTCTCTCTCTCTCTCTGCCATTGAGATGTGACTAAACATGAGGCCTAGCAGGGGAAGCAGGTACACGTCAGGGGTGAGGAGGAAGAGTAAGTCTTAGGGGGTATAGTATGGCCCCATTTTCAACCCAAACAATCTCTGTGTGCCTGTGTGTGTGTGTGTGTGTGTGTGTGTGTGTGTCTGTCTGTCTGTCTGTCTGTCTATCTGTTCAGCCAGCCAAGGAGATAGATGAGCTCATACTCCCAATGTGTGATGGCTTCTTTTAATAAATTGCTTCTATTAATTATTATGTTCTAGTGAGGAGAAAATGAAGACATACATGAGATTTAAAAAGAAACCAACTTCAATTAGCCCTGAGACTCCATGTGACACCTGATGAACACACGCATTTTTATTTGCAAAGTAAAAACAACTTAAAAAAAAACAGAAGTCAAGAGACTGGGGTTCTATGCTCAACTCAATCACCAACTTTCTAAAAAGACACAGTTCACAAAATCTCTCCACGGCCTGTTCCCTCATCAATACATTGATGGGCACAAAATCCAATGTAGTTTGTGTTCAAAACTGCCTCAGTATTTTGATAAGGCTTGGTGTTTCCAACCTGCAAATGTTTTCACCCCCACTGGACTGCAGTGAGTAAGAGTTTTCAGGTGGAAGACAAAAAAAACCAAACAAGAAAGCAATGCACTGTACAGGCGACAGGCTCAGAGGATAAAGGGCGCGGGGCTGCAGAGAGAGGATTCAGATCCCCAGAGAAAGAACACCATGACTCATGTATGAAGAAACAAATGAGAAGTAAGACACACCAAGCAATGAATCTAGTCTGAGCTGCATGGTTGTTTAGAATTCATCGATCCCAAGTCAGAAAATAATGAGCCCAATGAAAAGGTCAAAGAATTGAAAGGCATTAGGCATGGAGGCAAAAATCAAATCTCAACAACCATTCCACTAAATGCTTTAAGCCTTGTGCCTGGGCCAAGCATCCCAAAGCCACAGTGGGAGTCATGGGAAATAAATGTGTAATGGAGTATAATTGTTCTTTCCTCGTAGGGGTTTCCAGTATCTAAACAGATAATGAAAAAGCGTGTGTGTGCAGTGTGTGTGTGCATGCGTGCGCACGTGTGTGTGTGTGTGTGTGTGTGTGTGTGTGTGTGTGTGTGTGTATTCAAAGCACAGGAGGTCTGAATGTGAGATACAGAATCCTAGGATCGTTCTGCATCGTAGTTTCCTGCTGCTGTTGCCTCATTCAGCGTCTCGGGGCCACACTGCTGCAGTTCCCCCTCTAATCTCTCTGCTTTGATGCCAGGCAGAGCTCTGTTTTCTCAGAGCTTAGAAGAAAGCTTACTCGTCACTTTTCCAGACACTTGCTGACTACCTGCAGGAGGCCAAATATTATGGCAGGAATTTAATATAGAGGTACATCAAGGGATAGTTAAAAAGCCAGATATCTTGACATTAATTTTCTGATTCCATTCCAGTTCCATGCTGCTAAACAACCCAAGCAACTTTCAGGAGAGTTCTAAAGACTGTGCTCCAGGACTTGGGATCTTGGTAGAAATGAAGAAGAATGGTGTTCTTGTGCCAGGTAGACTGGTAACTTGTTTTGAGCCAAGGTTAACAAAACTGCTTGAGTCCTTGGCTTTCTTTTCTCTCTCTTCCACAGCATTCTAGGAGGAGCCAGAGGGTTGACAACTGCAAAATCTCGTTGAAATATGAAGACAAACCAGAGAACCCTGCATCTGCAAGACGGAGATTGCATTGGAATCCGGGCTTCCATTCAGACAGGCTTCCTCAGCCGTCCGTGCTCCCATCAGCTGTCAGGGCATCTTCTCCTCACACCGTGGGGTTTTATAAAGCTGGCACAGGCTCCTCTGGAAGTCACACACCCGAGCTCCGTGCAGACAAGGACGTTCCGGAATTGGAAATGCAGGAAGATGGCAGGTGCTACCGCTCTCCATGAAAAATGAGTTTTAGAGAAACAGCCTTGCTCCTCCCAAAGATGCCTGGGGTTTGTGAGTGATTTGTAATGCTTTCACCGAAAAGCCCTCATCCCCATGAACACATTTTGAAGATAGAAATCAATCTCGCAACATATTGGGGGGGGAATCTGTTAGGAAAAATGAAGAGGGGGTGGGAATCCACCTTATTCTAGAATTCTTTCTACTAAATAAATGAGTTCCAGAGGGGGAAGCAATATCCATATTTCCCCCTCATTCCTGCCATTTACCGAGCAGATGTAAGAGGGAAGATTGAAGAGGGAGACTGTACCCCACCTCTACCAGTCATTCTATCTCAATAATTCAGGCTAGATGCTATCAAAGAGAGAAAATATTTGTCATTTCACCTAGGAGACTTCATCACCTTATCTTCTGCATCTTCTGCACTGATGCCCGTGTTCATCTACAGTAGAAAATAACTAAAGCTCCCCACAGGACCACTCACAAGAATGCACTACCCTGCAATGGGGATCACTATGCAACATGGTAGCCACTACCCTTAGGTGTAGTCACCACCTTTAAATGAATACTGCAGAAGACAGTAGTTCACTTGAACTTCCCCGGGACCAGCTGAATTGTGCTTCAGACTCTGAGACTGGGGAGTGATGCAATAGGAGCGCTCTGAGGGTCCTCTGACAGAATGCACAGCAGCAAGAATTTCACCAATTTCAGGAGGAGGTAGACGACGAATCCAGGTAGAGTTTAGGAAAGGGTGGGGGGCAAAGATAGGAGGTTCAGGGAAGGAGACCAGTGGTGGGCTGGGGGAAAAGTGAGAAACTATGCCCCTGAAAGCACAAGTCTGAAATGGATATCCACCAGTGCACGGAGAAGTCCCCTTTTATACTGGGAAACAGCCACTCTTCCAGTTAGATGATTCTAGCCTCTTTTGGAGACTCTACGTATCTTCATAAGAGTCGTTGAGTGACCTGAAGAACAGATGAAATTCTAGAAAAGTGTTCACATCTACAGGAGATGCTGCTTTCCTCCTGTCCCCAGAGCCCCACAAACCGCCTCTTTCAACCCTCTACAGAGGAACCTTGTGGGCAGGGGATGTAGGCCTGGCTCTGCCTGGCATGTGTAAGGCTTTGGGTTTGATCCCCAACACCACAAAACAGAAAGCTGAATAGTGAAGGCTCATGTGGCCAAACTGTATTCCTCTCCAGTATCCTTCTGACCCTTTCTCCGTCTTAATAACTACTTTCCCAAAATACACAATTCAAGCACAGCTGGTCTGGGAGAAAGAGATGCTATTAAGTGCTCATAGTGAGTCAATAATTCAGTAGAAGCCAGGAGAGCACTACCCTGGAATGTCACTGATGTATGGGCAGGAGCCGCAAAGCACTCATTGTCTTCCTTCAGTACACCAGAAGGACTCAATACACAAAACAGAGACCAGCCCTGAAGAAAGAAGCCTAGCCATAGCCATGATCTATACACCAGGATAGAAAGATGAGATACTCTTAAAAGGCACCCCAAGCAAGATACTAGAGACTGCATGTGAAGAGGCATGCTGAAGATAGCACAACGGTGAACTTAGAAAAATAAGAGACAGTGTAGAGCTATGTAAGAATACCATGGAAATCACAGGCAAGGGTATCTACCTCCAGAGCTCATGAAGAGGTCCAAAACCTGACATGAGTGCAATGAATCTACGACAATAACTGGCCCTTTTAAACCCTACATTCCAATTCTCTAATAAGAGTCAAAGACAAATTAAGATGACTCAACCAGAGGATCTTTATCTGCGGGGTCAACGTATAATAAAAAAATGAAGGCTTTGCTACAACATTCCATAACAGCCATGTTTAATCAGAAACCAGAGAGCAAATGTGTGTGTGTGTGTGTGTGTGTGTGTGTGTGTGTGTGTGTGTGTGTGTGTGAAGCTGCAATATTCTGTCCTACCCACCTTTCCCATGTTCCTCTACTGATTCCAATGTGAATCTCTGGATTCATAGTTCAGTAAGAACTCCAAGTGGCTATTAAATGTGCCACCTACAAACTCCCGAGTCAAGAGGTCATTTTAATAAAGCATTCTGAAAGGCCAGTTGAAAGAATTTGAGCTCCATCTCTGATACTATGAACTTTACATTTTAAAATTACTCCTCCCACGGTCAGCAAATAGTCTTTAACTGTCCAAAAGCCAAGAATAAACGTGAGAGAGACCTGAGATGACTGAATAAGAAAGTAGACTCCCTAGGAGGACACTGGGAAGGACACCGGGGAAGGGTACACTCTGCTGTCTACATTAGCAAAGGCAGACCACGGGTATAATCAGGAGTATGATAACACAGTTCCTAAGTAGAGAGACTCAGTCCAAACGCCTAATGTGGGCAGTAGAAAATGAAAAGGCAGAGGCAGACCTAGGTTCAAATGTCTGTAAGGTGTTAGTAGCAAAAGACAGCACCTCCTGACCTGGCCCAAAGTGTAGGGTAAAAGGGCTAGCCAAAGAAACCACCCTGGCCCTGAAACCAGGACCAAAAGACTAAAAAGGGCCAGTGAAAGAAACAGTCTGGTGCTGCGGCATTTCAACTGTATTTTAATAAATAAAGCTTGCCTGGGGCTGGGGAAAGTAAAACAGCTACCCTGGCCAGCCTTACAGACTGGGCAGCAATGTCATACACCTTTAATCGCAGTAGGTGCAATGGCGTGCACCTTTAATCCCAGTGTACACACTAGATTGCCATAGAAACCAGGCAGTAGTGGTATATGCCTTTAATTCCAGAACTAGAGAGGATTATAAAACAGGAGGATACAACTCTCAGGCACAGTCTTATTCTGAGATTGCTGGTGGCAGGATGGTCATTTTCAGACTGAGGTCAAGGTAAAAGCCAGTGGTTGGCTGTTTTGTTTTTCAAATCTTTAGGTTGAACCCCAATATCTGTTTTGGAGTTTTTATTAATTCAGCTTGGTCCTGAAACCAGTGTCAAATCTGCCCCTGACCATCTGAACACAAAACCAACCAATCCTTGAGCAGGAAAACCAACCAATCCCTGGGCATGAAATTTAACATTTTGACCCTGAAACCAGAACCAGTATAAGAATCATACCCTGGGCCCTGGAAGCCAGAGCCACTGAAAGAAACACTTTAGCCCTGAAACCAGAACCAAAGAAACACACCCAGACCCTGAGCCCAGAGCTAAAGAAACACACTTAGGCCCTGGAACCAGAGTCAGTGAAAGAAATATGCCTTAGCCCTAAAACTAGAGTCTAAAGGCGAAAAAAAGGCCAGTGAAAGAAACACACTCTTGCCCTGAAGCCAGAGCCAACTTTGCAAAAAAAAAAAAAAAATCCCTGAGCACAAAATCTAGCCAATCTGAGCTTGTCCAAGCTCAAGGGGATTGAAATCTGACTAATCCCCTCCCTGAAAATCTTTTCCCCGGCAAAAACTCTGCCCGTTTAGAAGCCCTATATGAACCCCTCAGCCTGTTCAGTGATCAGCTGTCCTTCTCCATGCTGGCAGAAACAGCCACTCTCCTGGATTCCTTCTTCCCGAACAAATATTTCCTGAAAGATCTTCAATGGCTTGTGCAGAACAGAATCTCTGCTGTGACATTCATTCCCTTAGGGGAGCTGAGCAGAAGAAGAATTGGATACTTCTGCTGGGAAACTCCCTTGGGAGCAAGCAGAAGTAACCTGTGGCCCGAGCATGCGGGGACTGCTCCATCTCTGCAGGGGGTGCCCTTCTAGCAGTGTGAAGGAGCAGATTGCTACATCCTGCAGGGAGACCATTCCCCACCACCCTCCAGCTTCAGGTATAGCCTGACTTCCCAACAAGTCAGGATACCTTTCCCTCCTGAGTTGTAACACTTACACAAAGGCTACATGACATCAGGTCCAAGTGTAGCAGGTCAAAGCGGAAGTTCCCAGCAGAAGAAACACAAGTTTTGGACCTTGCTCCAAATTCTGGTCCCATTGGCACTCACTCTCAGTCTGCTGCTTCCCTTGTTGTCAATGTCAAGGCTGGCCCTGATCTATTCAACTCATGATAATCAATGAGGCGCGCGTTTATGCGAAACCCTTAGTACAATTTAGTTCCCATCCTTATTTTTCTACTAGTTGTTGATATATGAAGGTAAGGAAGATAAAGCTGGGGACACATAAAGGAAAGATTCTGAACTAAGAATTGTGATGTGACTGTCACAACAATGAGCTCTGTGTCTTGAGAAGTCATCTCACACCCCATCACAGGTAAAATGAACAAGGTGACCTTTGAGATGTCTTTTGGTAATAAGAGAATTCAGATTCGAAGATGGGGAGGGATGACGGTACTGAAAGAAAAATGTCAGGGGATAGCAACATATTAGCCTCAAGTAAGACCAGAATGACTTAAACAAGTTAGAACTTACTTAGGTGAGATGGCCAGTCATCTCAGTACTAGAAAATCTGAGGATCAAATACAACAGCCTTGGACTGTACATAAAAGAGTTGAGGGAGGCAGAGAGGAAAGGCAGGAGGAGAGAGACAGCTCTCTCCTGACGTCGTATTAACAGGTTTCAGGTGAGTCCCTTATACATCCAAGATAGACTTTAAAACACTGACCATTGGCCCCTACGGGGTAATCCAGGAGATGTCATCATAGAGTACCATGATCCCCACATGCGCAGTAGGCAGGCTAAAGAGCACACAGGCAATAAAGGGCAGGGTAGCAACCAATCTGGGAAATGTGTTGTGCTCCTTCAACAAACGACACGCGCCTACACTCCTCGTGGCTAGACAGGGTCCTCATTCCCGTTTTAAGCATTGTTAAGTCCTTCCTCCTTCCAACAAGACAACTGATCTAATCCCTGTTCAAGTCAGAAGCATACCATTTAGTATCAGTGGGAGCTGCTGGGGCAATTTATGGGGGAGAGAATATCTAGCTGGGTTTGAAAATGCCACAGGCTATTCTTCCATTTCCTTAGGTCTCAAGAATTGACATCCTCCCAAGAAAACAGCAGATTTAACAACATGCCATGAGATGGTAGGGGAGTGACTTCTTCCTATTTGTCCCTCTCCACACACAAAGGCACAAAACACCTACCCATTAACCACCAGAAGTGTCACACTGGGACTATTTCGGAATAGTATCTGAAAAAGTAATAAAGTGTTTTTTAATACTCCACAAAAGGACAGTTCGTTGCACTCATCCTTAATTATGCTCTGTCTCTCTGAAATGCCTCCAGACCCAGCAGTCTCTCTGGACTTCCGGCAGAGACAGTTACAAGGCAACCTCAGTCCAGCCCTAGTCCTAGCCCATTCAAGGACACCACAGGCTCTGTCGCACCTCGACTATCCTCCACGCCCACTCTGCTGAGTCCAGAGTTCTGCTTGGCCAGTTCCTCCTCACCCTGAGATGACTATATAAATATCTCTTCCACCTAGAATTCCATGATTGGGTGCCAAGGTCGGCTTGAGCGCCCTTCCTACCTACACCTTCACCTGTCACAGCAATCGCTGGTTCTACTGTCTTTGTCGGTTGGCTTGTCTGTCTTCTCCACTCACCTGACAGTTCCTTGAGGATAGAGACTCATTCTCAGTCACTTAGTGCATAGTGGTATACAGAAGTTCTCAATCATTTTTTGCAAAAGAATAAATCGATCAACCCAGATAAGTGGTTGGGATAAAGAACTATTTGTGTCTACTTTCACACAAAACTAATAAACCTGGTAAGAGAGAAGCAGGATTCTGAAAACTGAGTACACTCCCTAGAGTGAACCAGCTGGGTGATTGTGGAGCCAGACACCAGAGCTGCTGGATGGGCAATGTCAGAGGACAAAGGAAAGGTTATCAAAGTCACAGCTGATTCCTCTTAGAAAAGAAAAAAAAAAAAGGAAGGGACTCACTTTTTACAGAGCATATGCAAATATCTCTTTTATGTTGGGGGAGGGGAGCAGGAGGCTTACAAGTTGTCATCATCACTTTCTTGTGGATAAGAAAGCTGAGGCACAGGGATGTTAATAACACATCAAGCATACAGCAAGCTTGGCATTAAACTTGGTCCTGCTGATTTTAGAGTCTATGCCTTTTTTTTTCCTTTTCTACTGTGCTCATTGGAATTTTCCAGGTTCCAAATTTTCCAAGATGTTCCTTTCCACATTCTGGGAAACAAGATGCTGGTTGGGAAGCTCAGACTTCTGATGTGGAGTGGTAGCCCTAAGTCAGTAAGAAGATACACAAGTGCCCTTACCAAGGGCCCAAAATGAATTTGAAAATAGCTCAAAGAAAAGAGTTCAGATTAACAGGAAGGAATGTGCAGGGAGAAGGGCAGAGGAGAGTCAAGGGAAAAGCAGGGCTGAGAAAGGCTCCTCCGGAACGATGGCCAATGAAACAATGTTATATGAAAACATCACAAAGCGTACCGCTTGTTCCCAAAAACACAACCCTAAAGTAGCCATCTTTACCTACTATTATCAATAGGGCCCCGCCCAGCCGTCAGCTCCCAATCTCATCCCTTCAAAGACAAAAGTATTAAGTATGGAGAGAGTGGATTAGAGGAAATTAAAATACATCCAACTTCCAGTCAAATGTAAACGCTACAGGCCCAAGGCCAAAGAATATTCTTGGCCTGGATGGCATTCACCACCCTAAATTTAGCAAACTGGTGAGCTTTATAAGGAGCATCTTATTCAACCTTTTGCAAGCCAGAGATTTACCTCCTCATGCACAGCTTGCTTCCCTTCTGAAGCTGAACACGCTGTCCTTGGCTTTGTCATGTGAGAAGCAATGCCAACAGAAGCTCTGTGGTTCTCACCTCGCCATGCCTGCCCAGCCAGCACTTGGATGGGCTTCTTCTTTAAGGCCACTGGCAAAGACCTCTCTTTCCCAGAAAAACAGTGCGCTCTTCCAAACACACATACACACACACACATATACACACACACCGTAACTGTAGTGTCTTTTCTTAAAATTATTCCTTTTATTTTTGAGATTATAATATGATTACATCATCTCCCCCTTCCCTTTCCTCCCTCCAAACTCTCCCATATACTCACCTTGCTCTCTTTCAAATTCATGACCATTTTTTCATTAATTGCTGTTACAATAACACATATACCTATTTCCAGATTCCTAAGTATAACCTGCTCAGTATGTAAATGACTTGTCCGTATGCCCTTGATCTTTATTACTCAAGATCCAGACTTTGCATTCATCTCTCTAGCTTCAAAAACTATCTTTTTTAACATGAGAAAAACTTCAGAAGAATTTCCATACTCATTAGCATAATCCAGGTCTATGCAGATTCTATCATACCTGTTTTCATTCCATCCAGAGACAACCACAAAGGTACTGAGAGGCGGCATAGGTGGCTTAGAAGAAGGTGCCCGTGGAATCATAGAAAGTCTCGCAGTCACTCAGAGCTCCAACAGGTTCATATGCAGAATAGAGGTGGCCAGATGTATCTTTGCTCAATAAATGAAGTTAACATTATTCTTGGGTGAATATTGATTTGGGGAATTTTTAGAACCAAGGAGTGAAACGTACAATTCTTGAACCATACAGAAGCCAAGAGCTAGAGGCAGTTCTGAGGAATTAGTAACTAAAAATGTTATCAAGGAGCTGGAGGAGATGGTTCAAGGGTAAAGGAACTGCAGTATTGCACTGATCTCTGGTACCCAGGTAAGAAGCTAGGTGTCTCAGCACGTATCTAGCCCCAAAACTAGGGCAGATACTGGAAAATCTCCAGATCTCCAGAGCTTGCATGCCAGCCAGTGTAGCCAAATTGGTGAGCTCCAGATTTGGTGAGAAACCCTGTCTCAATTGGATAAGGTAAAAAGTGATAGAGGAAAGACACCCAAGTTAACCTTTGGCCTCCACAAGCACAAACAGGTACACACATATGTACCACACACATACACAGCCACATGCACAAAAGTTGTATCAGTTGAAACTGCTATCAACTGTGACTTATGAGAGTTGGGTACCCACGAAGATCAATAGAGGATGTGGGGAAAGGAGAAAGAGATGTAGGACCATCCAACCTAGGCTAGTGGCTCAGACAGTCAATCATGCCTCAGCCATCTAGAAGTCACTTCTGAGCTCTTCCAAACTATATTCTAGAGCTTACAACCCTGCCTTGTGTTTGAAAACAGCTTTTTTCCCTATTTATAAAGAACAAGGGCAGAGTAAAAGGAGTAAGAACTGTATTTAAAATCTCCACCACTGTTATTCGTACATGCCACATACCTTTAATACAGCCTCATGAACAGCACAACTCACAAACACAACCTTCCCTTCTCAGGGACCTTGGTCCCTGTAAGAAGGAACATTATGAGTGAAAACCCATCCACACCACCCCCATCAATGTATCTGTTCTTGCTTATCAATTTCTATTGCCAAACAGTTTTCTAAGCCCAAAACAGCCAGTTTGCCAGCCTTCCTCAAACTAATCTACCCCTCCTTAGAGGCTCTTAAACTTCCTGAGATGCTGATCCACAAGCCATTTCTTGTCTCAGCAAACACTGTCCTTCTCTGATATCTCAACCTCAGTCCTCACGGTGCTTGCCTAAGCGGGCGCAAGCTCCAACCTGGGTTTTCTTGACTCTGCTTCTGTAACCACCTCCCCATCTACTACTTATTTCTCTAAGCCTTCTCTAGGTGGCCTGGTCCCTACCTCAGCAAAGTTCCCTCAGACAAGCTACCCTTGAGCTCTCCATTGGCTTGGCCTTTTGGTTCCAGTTTCTGATAACCTTTGGCTCTGTTTTCCCGAGACCTTGGGCTTGCCCACACTACCGCTGATGTGTAGCCTGGGTTTATTCCTTATTATCTCTTTCTTCTACCTGATTTTAGCCCAGGAACTTCTTAATAGGTAGTCAGTGTCAAGCCTGTCCCTCATAATAAATCCAGACGTTTCATTTAGTCACAGCTACCAGCCCATGTGTCACCTGAAAGCCACTGCTATCCTTTGCCTTTATTCTCGACTTTTCTTTCTGTTCATCATATATTCGGTCTGTCTGTCCCTAGGCACTTGCCCTTCTGTCTATGTTCTAAAAACAAAACCCTACCTTGTTAACTATTGTCCCTAGTATTGTCTGGCTTGTACTTTATATGTTATACCTAGTGTCAAGTTCCGCATACGTGATAATCCAAAACAAAGAGATCCTTAGCAGACCATGATGACTTTAAATCAATAAAGAATGAAGTCAAACGCCAAGGACAATGGCACGCAGTTTTGATCCTACGCAATCTGCTGGCTTGGTGGGAGCCTAGCCAGTTTGGATGTTCACCTTCCTAGATATGGACGGAGGGGGGAGGACCTAGGACTTACCACAGGGCAGGGAACCCTGACTGCTCTTTGGACTGGAGAGAGAGGGGGAGAGGAGTGGGGGGAAGGGGAGAGGGGTGGGAGGAGGGGGAGAAGAGTGGGAGGAGGGGGAGGGAAAGGGGAGGCTGGGAGGAGGTGGAAATTTGTTTTTTTTCTTTATTCTTCTTTTATCAATAAAAAAATGTTAAAAAAAAATAAATAAAATTTTATAAATAAACAAAAAAAAAGAATGAAGTCAAACTATGATGAAGAAAGCTACCAACTAAAAGAGTGCAAGCTCCCTGAGAGCCAGGGCTTTACTTTACTTACCACTGTGTCCCCAGTATTTAGCAGTGCTTGACATATAATCCACTCTTAAGGAATAAAATGAATGAATGAAAAGTTGGTTCTGTTGCTGTAGGAAATCCTACAGCCAGTAGTCTTTGTTACCCGCCCACTTGGGCGTGGCCTCTTATACTATAAATGCTGATGTCAAGCCCACATCCAGCCTCTCTTCCCGCTACAGGATTCGGTTGTTGTTCCCACATCCAGCAGAGGATTCTGATCTGTGAGTCTACCCCTAAATAAAATAACCCTCTACTATTCTCAATTCTGAGCTAGTGTGGGATTTCTTTTAAGCATCCTTCTTCAGTCTGTGCTACTGGGGACTCTTAATGACTTTCAAAGATTGTTAGGAGACATTTCCAGTCTATGACTGGCTGTTGGGATTACACCTGATCTAATAGTTCATTTCAACAAAACCTTAGATTGTGACAAAGGCTTAAATAGTCCCAGAGAATTAACAGCTGAAGCAGAAAAGGAATTAATTGTCATTGAAGAAAAACTATAGGAGGCATTATGTGGATAGGGTGAATCCAAATCTTAATTGTATTTTAATCATCTTGCCTTCCAGAATTTCTCCTACAGGAATTTTAATGCAAAGGGGAGATATTATTTTAGAATGGATCTTTTTACCACATAAACAAAATAAAGAATTAAAAACGTATGTGGAAAAAGGCTCTGAATGAATTATAAAAGGAAAATTGAGACTTCGTCAACTAGCAGGTAGAGACCCAGCAGAGATATAGTGCCTTTTACTACTAATGAAATTAAAAAATTATGGGAAGACAATAAGCCTTGACAAAATGCTTGTACTAATTTTTAGGAGAGATTAATAGCAAGTATCCCAAAAGTGATAGAATTAACCTTATAAAGAAAACTACTTGGATCCTTCCCCGATAACTGGAGCCCGTAATTTTATACTGATGCAAATAAATCAGGAAAGGCAGGTTACAAATCAGAAGATTTAAGTAAGGTGGAATAAAGACCTTATAATTCTGTCCAAAAGGCAGAATTATATGTCCACAATATAATGTTATTCTCATGGTACTAAGAGATTTTAAAGAACCTCTTAATATGGTTACTGATTCACAATATGCAGAAAAGTTATCTTGCATATTGAAACCACTGAATTTATACCAGATACAGAATTGACTTCATTATTCATACAGGTTCAAGATATAATCTAGGAATAGGCTCTGTCCCGTATACATAACACATATCCACCTGGTTGATATGATGTCATGATGCTGATAGCGCTAATATTAGCCCTGTTTTGGGTGACAGCTGCTTAAGATGGTTTCAACTTGGTTAGTTGAAATGGTGCACTTTTTTACAACATTCTGACTGGAACTCCAAATAGGAACCTCAGAAAACCCCTACTGAATACTCAGAGACTATTTGTAATTATACCAGACAGTAATCTTGGAACTTACTCATCATTTTACTTTCACAGGATCCCATAGAAAGAACATCATCCCCATGACAGCTAAAAGTAATTCTAGAAGATGACATCCCTTCTTCCAACAAAGTTTGTCCTCAGGGTTTGGAACATCATTTAGGAGTTGATTATAATTGTTATATGGTTGGGGTTTGGGAAAAATTATGTAAGCTCAAGGATCTCTTTGAAAAAAAAAGGGAAATTGGATGGGGTAATAGATTAGTGTGAGTTTACATTAATAATAATAGTGACTAATGAAGTGAATACTTATGAGCTATTATTATAGGCAATTTACAATGGTATATATTCTTGTATATTGATTCAAACTTAAATTATATTGACTATGTTCCCATTTTTGTCTACAATATTTGTATACCTAGGCAAAGTTATCTTGTCATATTGTACACATGCATGCTTCTACCTCTGTTTAAGACATTTTGTAGATTGATACAATTTTAGGATATATTTATCATATTGAAATATACATTTCTACCTCTGATCAAGATACTTACATATTGTTTACATTTTGAGGTCATTGGCCTCATTTGTTGCACAGTTGTTTAAAGATTGTTTAATATTCTAATATGAAGTCTTAGTCTTTAAGTTATATAGGTATTAAGAATTATAGGTATTTATAGTTAGACTAATCAGGTTCTTTAGATACATAGAGATTGTATTTTACATAGATAAGTAATCTTCAACCACTTCAAAGAGCTATAGAATATGACATTTAAATAACTTAGGGTTCTGTTGACATTGAGACACGATTGCTCCTGGCAGCACTGATCTATTCTGAAGAGAATGTTGAGCACCGAAGACACTCCACTTGAAGCTTGTTTTCTTCTGGGTAAAACTGGCCTTTGGGCAAGGAACTGCCCATGCAACAACCACTGACAAAATGCACGATGTCCAGACAGAACAAGTAGGATACAAGAAAAAAGACTGTGAAATCTGCCAAGACAGGGTAAGATGGTTTTGAAAAATTTCCTGCCTCTGAAAATGGTCTGTCAGTTACTCTAGGCCTTAGCCAAAGTTGGTTGCTCTAACATTGCAAATGAGACTTTGGGTGATTACACAGGTAGATAATTGTCTCTGTCATTTGTTGTACATTTTGGAAGTTGCTTGATTGCACTTCCTGCTTACTCAAGTAATATTATTTCCCTTCTCAGGTCTTTGATGGGGTTGAAGACTAGATAGTTGTAATCACTTTCCTCTCATGACTTGGCCAAGTTATTTATAATACAAGACTTAGGCTCCGTAGGATAGGATAATTATTGAAACATTTACCACATGTTTCTTGCTTGATATTGTTTATGTTAGCTGTAATTCTTATTTTTATATCTGATATTTGCTTTTACTTTATGTAATTTTGTATTAGGCTTAGAACTCTCTTATTTAAACAAAAGGGGGAGGTGTTATAGGAAATCCTACAGCC
The DNA here is from genome assembly GCF_037038515.1 of Microtus pennsylvanicus. NCBI lineage: Eukaryota > Metazoa > Chordata > Mammalia > Rodentia > Cricetidae > Microtus > Microtus pennsylvanicus. Next base: position 67,903,178 of record NC_134581.1, on the reverse strand, counting down.
AGTAGCCTTTAAGTTACCCACCCACTTGGGTGTGGCCTCTTATACTATAAATGTCCATGTAAAGTGCAAGTCTGGCCTCTCTTCCAGCTACAGGATTCAGTTGTTTTTCCCTGTTGGAACAGAGGACTGTGATCTGTGGGTCTATCCCTAAATAAATAATCCTTTATTATACTCAATTCTGAGCTAGTGTGGGATTTCTTTTTAGCATCTGTCTTCATTCTGTAGAATTCAGCTAAAACAATGATCAAAAGAAAATGTTTCTATATTTATACTCCAAATAGTTGATTTCTCAATATACTGTTACATTTATATGAAGTCATGCATGGTTTCTTAGTACCTTGAGATAATAAATTCACTCCTATCTCAATCTTTAGTTGTTTTTTTTCCCCTTCAAGCTCTATCCAAATCATCTTGAAGTTTTGTTCAGTATGATGAATAGCACGAGTCCAACACAAAACTTAAGCTCTTTACTTAGAACTCTATGAATTTGCTGGTTGAACTTGAAGGCAAGATAGAAAGAACTGGAAAGGAGACTGTATTCCTTGAAAATGGTATGTATACATGCAGCTTGGTAGAACGGGTGTTAGTCAGACCCAAGATTTCATGTATAGCATTTATCTGGCTCTAAATGTTAGCTCCAGTGGGCACAGAGGATCCCTCTATCACACACATCCTCCCTTACAGTCATGAAGTATCCAACTCCATGTTTTCCTCCTGATGTGGGCAGGAATCTACCTGTTGTGGGTGTTTGGTTGGGTTTATTCAAGACTAGAACTCAGACAGAGGTTCAGCAAGTCAAGAGGATGGCAGAGATGATCCACTGTGTCTAACATCAGGACAGAGGAAGGTAATGTTTTATAGACAGTCTTCTTCCTTTTGAATTTCTGACACTAATGTAACTTCCATTTTATCCCCTAAAAGTTGAACAAAAGTAGATTTATTTTAACCTGGTCTGGAAGAAGACAAGAGTGTCTTGTTTTAATAGGTTATATTATCATAATTTAAATTAATTTTCTTCCTTGGATTTTAATATGATCATTTTTATCCCTGATGATCTTTTCAGTAATTTTTTAAAAGGTGAAATCTAGGATTTTGAAGTCCCCGAGGAAAAGAAGTGCTGAGTTTGATTAATTTTATGTCATGCTTTGGGGTAGATGACATTCTTCAATTTTATTTTAGTGGAGAAAGGCACCAAGATCACAGATGTCACCTCCACTCATTAGACATGCTTGGTCCTGGGATCCCTCAAGGACTTTGTAGTAACTATTCTTTGTAAAAGTATCTAAACAATAATTATAATAACCGATTTCCACCAATGGCACTCTTTAGCTAGCACCATAGCATATCCAAATGGCAAATAAATCATACTAATATAAGCAACTCCAGGCACAATCTCATGACAGGAAGAGGATCTGGGAAAGTTTCTCCCACCTACCAGCCCTCTTCCTCTATCTTAGCCTATTACATCCACAATGTATAGCTACGACCAGATTTAATCTTAGGTCTAAGTCCATCTTAACTTGTTGCCTATGAATTTAAGGATACTAAAGATTGGCCTTGCTATACTTGTCTCGAATTACATAGGTCAAAAGAACTGCGCTATAGGAAGCCAGCAAACACAATCATCTTCCAAAGTCTCAACTCCACTCTATGATTTTTCCCTATTAAGAAAGATCATGCACAAAACGCCAATCATAAATGTCTAACTCCTTAGGAGCAGTCATTCATTTGACAGGCAGTTAGACAAAAATCTGACTTTTCCAAAGTCACAGTTAAAACGTGCAATGTGGTTGAAAAGCATGAAACGCATAAGCAGCAAGATGACCCCCAAGTTAGGAACAGCTGAGTCTCAGTAGAGCCCAGCAGTGTCACGTGCCAGATTAAGGAAATGAGCCAGGGCTTTGGCCGAGCCCTCAGACAGGAAACAGAAAGGAAGGAGGAATCTCAGCAGTGTAGAAGGGTTGCATCTGGTGGGGAAAAAACTAAAGCCTAAACACAAATATGTCAATAGGTAAATTGCTCCTGAACGGCCAGGGGAAAAAGTCTTAGTATGGAGGAGGATGAAAAGGAGGAGGGCCAGATGGCAGAGACCTATGCGAGCCATGTTGCAGCTTCTGGGTGGACATCCAGGATAAAATGGACTTCACGCTGACTCAAATGCCCAGCTAATTTCATTGGGACGCTGAAGGAACTTGCCCTGCAAAGCTTCCCTTTGGATTTCCTCTCTCTGCTCCCTTTGTTATTCTTTTATTTTGCTCACATCCCTCAGACCTGTCAGGATCCTTAATATCCCAGAACATAGCACCCTATGCAGCTTTTCACTCAATAAATCGCCATCCCCTGAATCTCATGTCTGAGATGAGAAACAGGCTCAGATGGAGTGCTACATTAGACCGCCCACTCTATTTCATATACTGCAGGAGACAGCTAAGTAAACTCTGTGCATGCCTTGATTTCCTGCACAAGAGCTAGCAATGATACAAGCCAAAAGTGCTAACTATGGATGTCAGTCAATGGCTCCCTCGGTGTTTGTGGAAACGGCCTCAAGAATGAGAATAAATGAAAAAGGAGGAATTCTTGACAGAGAAAACCACTCTTAAACACCATTATTGTGCAAAGCCATGTTGTCAGACATGTTTCAAACATTTCCGTAAAAAAAAAAAAGATGTGTATATATTTCTATTGTAAACAAGACAAAGGTATGGATGCACTGAGAGTCTGGTCCCCCCTCATCACCCTCCGTCTCTGTTTCCTCCATGGCAGCTATTTCAAAGGAATAGAATCTCGGTGCTATATAAAGCATGATTTGAAAAACACTAGTGCGTACTTAAATGCATAGGTTTCCTAATCAAGAAACTCTGATTCCAATTTGTCTGTGTAGCACCTGCGTAAACTCACTCCGACTAAGCTAAGCTTCTGCTCCTCACCTATAAAACAGAGACAAAACAGCATCATCAATGGGAGCTTGGGAGGTTATATAAGAACACTTAAAATACTTAGCCTTTCTTCGCCTACACTAAGAATTCAGTTAAGTTCCAAATATTTTTTAAATGACACATCCAAAAGAATATTAGAGTTTTGTATTAGAAGAGGCAAAAATCTGTAACCATTGCTTTTAGCATCTTCTAGAATATTGTTCCCACATTGTGTTCAGCAAAATATTACTGCCACAAAATATTTCATGAATCTCAAGTTCTATGGCCAAATTTATTAGGAAAATGTTGTGTCTAATAAGACACCCCAGAGATGCACAGTGCATAATCAGGGCCAAGTCTCTGAGTCAAAAGCCCAATCAATCACAAGATGAAATTTCAACTTGAAAAGATCATTCTTGCTAGGAGTGAAGAATGGAATTGAGCAGGCAGGATGAATGGCAAGGACATGAATTAGGGGCCACTGCAGCCATCCTGGGAAAGGATGATGGCAGCTTGAAGCAGGTGGCATCAATGGAAATTGTCGGCTTCCAGAGAGAACGGGAAAGAGGACAAGGGATATGTCAGAGTCAGCGATGTAGCCCCAGCATCTGACTGACCCAGATGATGGGTTCAGAGGTGGTACTCTCAGGCGAGATGGATTAGAAGAGGTGAAATAGGTTAGGCAAAGAGGAGTTATGCTTTGCACGATTGTTCATTTGTGAGTGAGAAAGCCCATTTAAACTGACCAGCATAAGTGGGTATGCTAGCTCACAATTGGAACAGTAATGTTGTTTGTCTTCTTCTTCTTCTTCTTCTTCTTCTTCTTCTTCTTCTTCTTCTTCTTCTTCTTCTTCTTCTTCTTCTTCTTCTTCTTCTTTTTCTTCTTCTTCTTCTCCTCCTCCTCCTCCTTCTCCTTCTTCTTCTTCCTCTTCTTCCAAATTAAAGCAAGCTTTTTATTAAAATTTAAATACTGACCAAGACAGAATTTGGTCAGTACCACTCCTGGAAACTTTCTAGCTAAGTGGTCCCTAGACAAATGTTGGTGGGTCTTAAATGGACAAAACCCACAGGCCACCATACTTTCCTGTGATGCTTTGTTATTATTTTTAAGGACTACAACTCCCATATCTTAATAACTGGCAGTCTTTCTTTGGGGCCCTCTTCTCATTGCCTGTTTCCTTGAATCTCCTGGTGCCACTATCCCCTGTAGGGTTGACTAAAGTTGCCATGATTTAAAGTCTAACAATCAAAAAAAAGTAAATGAATAACTTCTCCACTGACCGGTTAGAAGAATATGGGTCCCAGATGAGTCCCCACCTCCATCCCTGCATGGCCAGAAGAGTTGCGACTTTACAGAACACCCTCTCCCAGAGAAGAGGCTCTACAATCGGCAGAAGGGAAAATGCATACTGTGGAGGGGAAGAAGTATTCGCCACAAGATACACACGCCAGCAGTACTGTACAATAAACAATGAGGTGCATAAACTAATATTTAAATATAGCTTCCAAAGAATGTTTATTCCAAATACTACCATTGAACCCTCTTCTGAGTGACTTAATTACAAAGATTAGTATTAGAAGAATTTCTTGACAGTCATAAAGCCCTTTCTCTACAGGTGTTACATAGAAATACATGAAAAGAAGCATGCCAACCCTATCTTTCGGGTGCGATTAAGTCAAAACATAGACTAGGGGACTTAAAAAAACCCAATTCTCCAGCAAGGCTCTCTGGTTATTAAATTCCATACATGATGTGATTGTGGACTACACAAATCTGAGCTACAAATGTAGTCTTTCTGTGAACATGGGGAATGAAGAGGTAAAATATTGAAGATTTAGTACTTTTTGAATAAAATTTAGTTTTTCCAGATAATCCAAATAACTCTTTGAAGAGAGTTATTTTGTCTGTAAGGAAAATAAAGTGTTCTCCAATTCTGTCTCCACTTGAGATAGTATCTCATTACATGGAATATAGCATAATATTCTTGGAGACTTTTCATTAAGGGAAGGCAATGTCCTCTGGATCTATTGGACCTTGGACAATAATGTCTCTTTCCACCTTGTGACTTCTGTCATTTTCTTTGTTTGACTTCTTGCCAACATGGTTAAGCAAATGTTCTCTTCCCCTTTTCCTTTTTCTCTCCTTCTCTTTCTGCCCCTTTCTTCCCCTTCACTCCCCCCACCATGCTAGAGAACCATTAAGGTATGACTGTGTCCTCCACCCCCATTCCGCTGGCCTTGGCCTGAGAACTGCACACCTCAGCCCTTAAACAAAGACACCTCATTCCCAGATTGAGACATTTCTCTGGACAAATGCTCTTGTTGGACTTTCATCTGGGTGTGGGATGTTTCTATATAACCAAGGACTCGAGAGTGACTCACGGGAACCAAAACTTCAAGTGTTTTCAGCTTGTCCAGGTTATTAATTATGTCATTTAGGTTTAAAACTTCCCTCATTTAATTAAATTAAAGGAGGAATTCTAAAGAAAGAGAGGGAGTGAGAGAGACCAACCTTCTCCATGTCTGAGCAATTCTCTAAATCCTGCCCTTTCTGGATCGCAGCTTGGGCAGGAGAGAAAAGGGGTTATACACACAGCTCTGGGCTTCTTCTTCTTTTACCCTTTCCCTATATCCGATGATATGCCTGAGATTGGAAGATGGGGAGTTTTAGCTTGATCAATGCTTCTCAGATTTTAATGTGCACCAGAGGGTTTGTTTACAAAGAGATATCTGAGCTCTACAGCTGGAGTATATATGGGCTAAAGCTGGGAGCTTGCATCTATCAGCTTGCCCAGTGGTACTGATCTCGCTGCTCTGAGGAAATACAAAGCCACTCTTCCCCTCCAATCTTGTGGCTAAACCTCACTACAAACAAAGGGATTTTTTCTTTATATTGAAACTTCTTTATGATATGAATTTTATCTTGAACAAGAGTTATTTCTCTACCTATTTGGAAACTCTATAATAAGACTCCTACAAGCTTAGGCCATTATAATATATTTGATAGGATCTAGATTAATTTCCTTTATCAAGCTTAAATGCCCAGTATTCAATACTAAATTTGATTTTGTGAAAAAGGTTAAATATTGCTCAGTATCTTTTCTTTTCATTTCTTCAGTAACATTCCTGCAGGCAGATGAACATCCTAGCTGAGCTAGGAGAGAGTCACCAACTCTAAAAGAAGAAAGACAATATTGCATGAAAGTATTTTTCAAAAGCAAATCCCTTTTAATGTAATTTTTCCTTACAGACAAAAAATGACTAAATAAATATTCTTGCTTCAGTTATTGCTACATTTTTCCAGTGAATCCTGCTTTCTATGGAAGCTCAATACCTAATTGCAGGTTCTTTTTAGCTGTTTATTTGGGGCAATATTTTTGAGAAAGCAGTTCCTCATAATCACCCTGTTCAATCCTCTCCATTCCCGAGTCCTTTTCTTCCTCCTTATTTGAATGTAATTGTCCCCCATGATCTCATAGGGATAGCACTATTAGGAGGTGTGGCTTTGTTGTTGGAGGAAGTAGGTTACTGTGGAGGCGGGCTTTGAGGTTTCCTATGCACAGGATACAGTCCAGTGTCTCAGTTGACTTCCTGTTGCCTCCTACTCCTCCACCACCACCACATCTGCCTGTATGCCACCATGTTCCCCACCATGATAATGGACTGAATTTCTAAAACTGTAAGTAAGTGCCTTCAATGAAATGTTCTCATTATAAGAGTTACCAGAGTCATGGTGTCTCTGCAGAGCAATAGAAAACCGAAGACACCCCTGTTTTAAAGTGGGTTACAAAAAAACAACCTATTTTGCAAGGTACCTATGTCATGAACACAAACATCATAGAAGTTCCTTATTGAAGTGTCAACCCTTCTCAGCTATCCTGAAGGGAGCAAAAGGAAAGGTCAAGGTTCAAGATCAAATTCATGAGGAAATAAAGCAATGCTACCCAGACTTAGGGTACATAAAGGGTAAGGGGGAGGCCTTGCTAGGAGTGGAAGTAACAAACAAAAACAATGTCTAAGATGGTTAGGCTGAGGGTGGTACTATCTCTGTGGATAAGCAAACCAAGGAGAAGGGACCAGGAACAGAATGGGCAGTCACAGGGAGTAGCCTGGGGGTTTGTTTCTTCTTCTGCTTCCGATATGTTCCTTTTCCCAATTATGACAAATTTTTTCTCCAGGTTAGCATTTTATCTCCAGGTATGCCCTTACAGAAGTCTGTACTCTTGGTAAGTAAGCTGCATTCTTTGAGAAAACAAAGGAGTAGAGAACAGAGTCCACGAATGCTACCAGAATGGATGAGCTGTGTTCTGGAGACACCTAGAGCTTAACAAACTAGAAAAATTAAAGCAAAATCCCCTCCTCAAGGAATAGCTAGGTGAGGTTCCAAAGCCACTGATGAACCTCAGAGTCATTTAAGCTGCCACAGTGTAGTGACAAGACTATAGTCCCCACACTGCACGCATTGCTCCATTCATATCTAGGGCTCTAGACCCTAGAGACAAACGTCTCAGTGCCTGTGTAGCACATTTGGCATCCTGCATCCTTTGGAGACACAAAGAAGTCCTCACAAAAAGTGGTGATTCCTGGCCTCAATTTCTCTCATTCTATTTCAAATGAATCCTCCCTGGAGAAACACTAACTCTCAAAAATTGCCAAGATGGACAAAGGCAGACATGTTTTTCTTTGAAGGCTTTAATTTATGACACTAACAGCCAAAACAGCACTTAGCCATCAGGCAGAACAAGGATAAAACCATCCAGCCTCCAACTCCTGTCCTTGGTTTCCGAAAGCTTTCAAAGAGAAAGAAAGGGGGAAATGCCAGCACACATGAACTCGAGACCAGTCTCAGCAGGCAAGAATCCCATTGGAGGCCTCTGGCCCATCGCAACAAACAACCTTCACCATCTCCTACAGATGAGCACAAAGTCCTGCCCAGGACCTGGGGGGTCCTGCCAAGCCCTACTGATGCCTACTCCCTGCCCATAGAAAATCACCTTTGTACTGTTTAAAATATGGCAGCAAAATTGTCATCAGCAAAGACAAATGTGTCGGCAGGTGGATAGTTCCCATATAGACCTAGCATTAAGGAACCAGGAAATCTCAGATAAGTCACCTCCCCAAGCTTCAGAGCGCTCACAGGGAAAGTCAGAGGCTCTGTTAGCGTCCTGCATGTCCTCCCAACCCTGACATGACAAGAGATGAGTGCTCCTCTTTAATTATTTTGGCCCCTTTCTAACGATTGATAGGCTCTGCGTAGCCCACCGCTACTCTTATTTGATAAAGACACACAGCTTTGCAAAGGCAGGCTAGCACAGGAAGATCAGACACCTGCCTCTCATCCAGTCTCTTCCATCAGGCATTGGGCTACATGGGAAAAAGTGAACAAGCCTACTGTCTATTGGTCAGGGAGGGTCTTTTGAGGCTGAAGCACATTCCTCATCCCCTTTTCTATGTTCACGGAGACTTCTTGAAAGACAAACAAGCAAAAGGCAGGGGCTGCTTCTCCCCTCACCTCAGACGACCCCACATTGTGGCAACCCCTTCATGCTTCATGGTTGTTGAAGGGTGCTGTGGGCTGCATTCCTGCCGCCCTGCTCCCAGCGGCCTGGCTAGCTTATGCCCCGAAATAATAACACACAAACTATATTCATTTAAACACTGCCTGGCCCATTTCTATTAATGTGTGTAGCACAGAGGTGCGCTTACTGGGAAGATTCTAGCCTACGTCCATCCTGGGTTGGAGCTTCATCATGTCTGCCCCAGAGAGCAAAGCTAAAGCATATGAGCTCACTTCCTCTTCCTCCCAGCATTCTGTTCTGTTTACTCCACCCACCTAAAGGCTGGCCTATCAAATGGGCTGAGGCAGTTTCTTTATTAGCCAATGACCTTCCTCCATCACATGGTCAGACAAGAGTTAACAAGGCTAGGGCCTCCACAATGAAGCTTCAGCCCGGGGGGAAGGGCTTTCTTCAGTTTGCACAGAAAAAATGGACAAAGGCTCAGGAGAAAGAAATTGTGCTTTGGGGCTCCGAACAGGCACTTGTAGCTGCCACAGGCCCTTCCTTTTAAAGTTTCATTCATTCTGGGAGGAATTAGAGCTGCTCCCAGGAGACTAGGCTCTTTTCATCTTTCTTCTCAAGCTCCCATTTTCCTGGAAGCTGCTAAGGATGCTTGCTTTGTGCATTTGACAGTTGAAGCTGACCATGGCAGACCATAGCATGGTATCCTCAAGCTATGAGCCAGCATAAATTCCCTCTTAAATTGTTTCTTGTTGGGTATTTGGTCACAGCAATAAACAAACAAAAAAGGTAACTAGTACAGTGTGTAATAAAAATCCATTTCCTACAGTTCTAAAAGCCATTCAAGTCTAAGACTAAGGCAGGAGAAGGTTTAGTTTCCTTCTGAGAAACCCTCTGCTTCCAATATGGCACCCTGGTTTACTTAAGAAAAACAAAAGAGTCCCATCACTCAGTAAATTGCAATTTCTGAGGTTCTGTACCAGGAACTGGGACAAAGACCATACACATTACACACACACACACAAACACACACTTTTTGGAGTAATTCCCAGGAACCACAGAGAGGCACCCACATTCCAAACCCTTCAAAGAAATGTGATCCTTCCAAGCCTCTCATACCCCAGGCCCATATACAAAAAGATACATCTGATGCTACCAGTCATCGGTGGGGCCCAAACATGCCAAAGGGCATTTGACATTGCCAGCCATAGGCAATGCCTTTGGTGCTGAAGAGATTAGAGAAAGAATTGGGTCAATGTGAATCACACCAAGAGAAAAGTTTCTAGGGTATTAGAGCTGGAGAATATTACTATCCAGCATTATTAGGAGCACCTTTCTGGCCATGCTAGCCGGGGACATATCAGCGTTTCCATTAGAAATCTTATTTTCAAGGGTTTATGACTTGCTGTAAAAATTCAATTGCAGTTGAAGAACAGCATAGTGGGTTGGCAGAACAGAAAGCAGTTCAATTCAGGGAAAAGATTAAAATCAAGAAGAAACAAACAGGAGAAAAGGGAAACAGGTTGTTTGAAAAGAGGACAGCTGGACTTGCCCTCTTCTTGTGCCCTTGTGCGAATTAAAGATGGCTCTATGTTTGAACTTGATTTTTCACAGGTTATTAACTTCCAGGTGGAAGTTATCCCTGAGGGACATGAAACGTAAATGATGCATTCGCCAGCTGGAGAAGCGGCATGCAGAGAACCTTGCTCCACCAGACCCTGGAGAGGCAACCCCACCTCTCAGCTCTCAAGGGACACAAAAGGAATCTTTGCTGGCTTGGCAAAAGGCAGATGTGATGGTGAATTTTGTATGCGTCATTTTGGCTGGGCTAAAGGATAGGTGGAGAGCTACTGAAAACATAGTATGTAGGCATGTCTGTGAAGGTTTTCTAGAACAGAGTGGTATTTGGATCAGTAAAGAGAGTCTACCCCTCATCACAGAGAACAGGGCAACATTCAAGCTGATGAGGGCCCAGAAAACAAAAAAGAGGGGTAAGATCATTCTCTCTCCTTGAGTTCGAGAAGCCATCTTGTACTCTTGGATGGCATAGTGCCAAGTTCCCTACTCTTCTTTCTCCACTCTCAAGCCTTCATCCTCAAACTGCAAACCATGCCGTCAGCATCTCCATTCTGTCTTCCGATCCAGGTGGAATTGCTCCTCTGGATTTCTAGGTTCTTCAGTTTGCAAACAACACATCCTAGAACTTCTCAGGCTTTGCAGCGATATAAGCCAATCTTCACAACAACAGCACAAACATCCTTTGGGTTCTGTTTCTCTGCCTTTCTCTGGAAAACCCTGACTAACTGGGCATATTAATCCTACCAAATATACCCAGTAAGCTTATATTCTTTGCTGAATAAAAGATAAATTATGTTCCAATTAGTCATTCCCTAAAAATAAAGCAACTACCCATGTCTTTCCCTGTTGCCCTGGGAAGCATATTTTGAGACATGCACCCAAGGTTTCTATGCATCTGTCACTATTCATCCAGCTATAGCTTCAGCATAAAGTAGCCCAACAGAGATTTGTTATTTTGCCAGCACTGCCCTCTGTGGCACATAACCCAAGGAAAGGATGCTTCTTTTAGTTCAGAAATACCATCTCCCAAATGTTGGCAGTACATGCTTGAAATACACAATTCACTAAAGCCTACCATGCACTATCTGGGGATGGGTATCTGTTTCCAGTTTTTAATAAGTCTTAAGGGCCTGCAGGGAAATAATAAAAGACAGCCACAGACTTTCTCCTTGGGAGGGAGCCCAGGGACGGCACTCTAGACAGGAGAAAGCAGAAAGTGTGTGGAACCAAGATGGCATGCTAAGTTATCTCATGGCAGCTGAGATCACTTAGTTGCTTAAGATTCCTTTAAAGAAGGAATGATGGAAACTATGCTGTTTTTGTTGCTGCCGTAGCAGCGGGATTCTGCATTTGGGTCACCCAGTCCATAGCTTGATACTCCAGAAAAGGACTGAGTAAAAGAATGAAATGGATTTTTTTTTATCAGTGCTGTGCATGTCACCTGCACTTTCCAGACATTATTTCTCACAAACCTTATAAAAAGGCCCTTGACCCATGTGTGTATATCTATAGTCCTTCAAGCAATGAGAAAGTTGAAACCAACCAGCTCACCCATGGCTAAACCACTGACTATACCCATGTTAGGCGAAGGACCTACATCTTTCCACACCCTTTCCAGCATCACTTGGACGCCATGGTTCATCAAGGTCCAAATCAGGAGCAGAAGGAGAGAGAGCACGAGCAAGGAACTCAGGACCGCGAGGGGTGCACCCACACACTGAGACAATGGGGATGTTCTATCGGGAACTCACCAAGGCCAGCTAGCCTGGGTCTGAAAAAGCATGGGATAAATCTGGACAAGCTGAACATAGCGGACAATGAGGAATACTGAGAACTCAAGAACAATCGCAGTGGGTTTTTGATTCTACTGCACGTACTGGCTTTGTGAGAGCCTAGGCAGTTTGGATGCTCACCTTAGGAGACATGGATAGAGGTGGGCGGTCCTTGGGCTTCCCACAGGTCAGGGAACCCTGATTGCTCTTGGAGCAGATGAGGGAGGGGGACTTGATCGGGGAAGGGGGAGGGAAATGGGAGGCGGTTGTGGGGAGGAGGCAGAAATCCTTAATAAATAAATAAATTTTAAAAAAAAAGAGAATGCAGATGACTAGGAAGAGACCCAGAGCATCACCCTTGATGGTAGTTGACGGATGACTGGGAAGAAGTCCATTGACTTCCCACACAAAGGAAGGCAGGTTTCACACTAATTCTTCCAATCCAGAAAAGCAAGGTACAGACAATACATTTCCAGGATTGTCTTTTAAAGATTATTTTAAAGAATTAAAACAGAAATACCATATAATTCAACTCTATCAGTCCTGGGTGTCTATCCAATGGACTCAAAGTCAAACCAAACAGATATTTGCACATCCATGTTTATTGCTGAACTACTCACAATAAATAAAATATGGAACCAGCCTAGAGATCTAATAACAGGTGAATGAATAAAAGAAAATATGCCACACATACACAACAGGATTTTGTTTGGCTATAAAGAAGAAGGAAACTATGACATTTCCAGGACAATAGATAGAACTGGAGGTCATCACATTAAGGGAAATAAGCCAAACTCAGAAAGAGAGAGAGAGAGAGAGAGAGAACATATAACTCAGAAGTAGAAAGGGGGCTGTGAAAGGAGGAAAATATCTACAGGGAGCAGAGAGAAGAGAATAAGTGGATGGGTTGGAAGAGATGTCCCCCATAGTCTTGGGCATCTGAATACATGGTCCCCAATTGGTGGTGCTGTTTGGTGAGGTTGAGGAAGTATGGTCATGTTAAAGCGAGTATGGCACTTGGGGAGGGCTTTGAGAGTTTAAAGACTCATGCCATTTCTAGTTCAGGCTCTGTTTCCTGCTTGTGGTTCAGGGTGAGAGCCCTCAGCTTCCTGCTCCTGCCTCCATGTCTTTGCTCCACCAGAATAGACCTTAACCCTCTGTAACCATAAGCCCAAATATACTCTTTCTTTAATAAGCTTCCTTCGTCATGGTATTTTATCATGGCAATAAAAAAAGTAACTAAGACAGTAAGATAAAATGAAAATGGATTGGGAACTATTTGGGGAAGAGACTAGCAAGAGATGGAGAGAGATTGGGAAAGGGTTTTGAGGGTGCAAATAAGAACATCATAATTAAGCCCATTTTTGATATCCTAATGTAAAATGTAAAGCATTTCCTCATCTTTTCTGATTTTGGTAAGCTGAAGGGTAAGAAGACTCCCTTCTCTGGAAGGCAGTGTGGGTAATTACTCTCCCAGCTCCCGTCTCCCTAGCAGTGTGCCTCTGTTCTGCGATGCTGTATGGGAAGAGCAGGGACACTGCACTGCTGTTCTGTCAGCCCAAGTCCTGGATCTCTGCTAACAGGAGGTCACAGAGGAAGTCCGGAAGGCTTGGAGAGGAGCCTCTGCCTCCTTCCTGTTTGTGTCCTTGCCCTTCAGCGATTGTTTCCAAGTTCAAAAGCCCCTATACTCCCTGAACCCAGACTCCTCATACCCCTCTGGGATATTAGCACCAGACAGCTGTCTGGGAGTCTCTTCTTCAGTTTAGAGTCTAATAAACCCAGCAACCTGCCCAGCTGCAGAGACACGAGCTGAGCATCCCTTATGAGAAATGATTCAGCCCAGAAGTGTTTTGAATTTCAGATGTTTTTTCCAATTGTGGAGTATTTTCACATACATGAGAATCCTTGAAGAATTTAAACACAAAATTTATTTGTGCTTTATCTGTACTTGTGTGTGTGTGTGTGTGTGTGTGTGTGTCATTTCACACATTTTTAGTGTGCCAGTATTCTGACCACAGCTGACCACACAAGTCTGAATGTGGCATTTTCCACTGGTAACATCATGTTGGTGCTCAGAAAGTTCCAGATTTGAAACTGGGCACGGTGGTGCATGCTTGCAACCTCAACATTTAGAATACTGAGGCAGGAAAAGATCACAAGTCCCCAAGTTTGAGACTGCAGTAAATAATGATGACTCCCTCCCCATCCCCCAAAACAATTAGGCTTCAGATTTTCCAGTTAGGGGTGCTCAACCTGCAACGGCTTACTCCTAGGGCTGCTATTCCGATGAGTCTTTGGCTTCCCCTTCACCTTTCAATATCTGAATACTCTTTAGCATATCCCTCTCAGTAAATTCTCCCTTGGAATAACTAGCCTAGTTCATCTTTTCATCAGGTTCCACACTAACACACAACCCCCTAAAAGACTCTTCTAAGATGCCTTTTTGTAGTTCAGTTTTCCATGCTGCATGACTGTGCTTCTCTATCTTATGTCATTATTACAAATTGACCTGTTTTCTCCCTGAGAGTTACTTATTGCGTAACTCTGAGCTCAGCAACTTAACCTTTGTAAGGCTGGGCTTCTTCATTTCTGCACTGGGAAAGGCGCATCTTTCCAGTGATGTAGCTGTGTGGACAAATGAAATGGCCAATAAATAGATCTTAAGCACAGTGGCTGAGACACAGGGCTGCTGTGGGAAGCATATTTTGTCTGCTTGGCATCCCTGTATTTAAGGAATTACTGCCTCAGTTCCACAGCAATCCTAATAAACTGTTTATTCTTTGAAAAGTTGATCCTTCAACCCGAGGAGGACCCGTGGCTTTAGCATGCCTACTCAAAGTCACCCATCGCCCTGGACACAAAGATTAGCTCAGGGATGGGTCTGGGTTTCACCAGGACTGTTTTTAACATTTAGGTAAATTTATGCTATTTCTTTCTCTGATCCCTAAACCTTAAAATCATACAGGTCCATCATTCTGGGAATCATCTTTGCCACCATGAAGGTGACGACCATCCAGTCCCAGTTTGTCTGGGATTTTTCTGGCTCCAAATAGGAATAAAGATAAACCCTGAATTCTGAAATGCCCTTCAGTCCTATGCCAGCTGAGCTATCTGCTCACTCTACCATTGTGAGAGCCTGCGAGAAACTAATTCCTACCAAAGACAGTAAATACTTCACCAAAGAGGGAGACAGAAGGCCAACAGATGCAGGGAAATGCAAACCACAACGACAGGGAAATACTACTTCCTGTCAGCTATCAAGGTGATAATGAAAGTGAACAGACAGATGAAAAGTCCCGGTAAGAAGGCAGAGAAGCCTCGACCCCTGCACAGCGCCAGGACTGTGAAACAACAATTCCCGTTCTGAAAACCAATCTGGGCATTCCAAGAAGTGGTACCAATTGCTCAACATGAGTAAATCATCAATAAACAGTTCACTTTAAATGGTAAATTTTATGTTACATTAATTGCATCTTAATAAGTTACAGAAATGACAGAAGAAAGGAAAGAACAAAAGGAAAAGAAGAAGCAGTCATGTGACACGTTTGGTCACTTAAACACATGGGTCAAACTTTCCTTGTGAGTTGGTAACTTATGCTTAATGAGTGGTTAGATACACAAACTGAGTCCATCATGGGCTTCCTTCTGCCTTCCTCCTCAAGATGGACACTCCTGGTTCTTCCGACCTTCTGAATCATTGCTTTAGAAGCCCTTTCTGACAAGTAGCAGAAGGAGAATACAACGTGTCTTATTAAATTCCTGCAGACATGTCAAGAATAGAATCCTCCATTCTTACCAACAAGAGAGTCCTTGAGGGGTCTCTCTCAGTAGTGCGGGAATGCAGAAGAAAACCCTTCAGATGCTCCCCCATCCTCACCCGCTTCATCAGTTCCTTGGTGCTTCCTGGAGGTCATTCGTAAAGAGCTGACCGCATCTTAGTGTTTCAAGGCCAGGCTTTCGGTATCGGTTGTCCTGGTTTGCATTCTTTTGCTGTGACGAGCATCATAACCAAAGGCAACTTTGGATGGGAAAGGGTTTATTGCATCTCACACCTCCAGGTAACAGCCCATCACTTCGGAATCGCAGAACAGCAACTCAAGGCAGAAATCTGGAGGCAAGAGCTGATGCAGAGGCCATGGAGGAATGTTGCCTACTGGTTTGTTCCCTATGGCTTTCTCAGTCTGATTTCTTATACACCACAGGGCCACCTGCCCAAGGCTGGCATTGCTCTCAGTGAGCTTGGCCCTCCCATATCAGTTATTAATCAAGACAATCCTGGCAGACTTGCCTACAAGAAATCCAATGGAAGCGATCCCTCACTTAAGGTCCCCTCCTTCCAGATGACTCCAGCTTAGGTCAGTTGACCAATCAGGACATTAATATATAACCAAATGTTTCTCAATGAAAGGAACTAACTCCCAACATAAAAATTTGATGTGATTCTTTTGGGTGCCCACCCATGTGGTTATCAGAATACACCTATAGCAAATCACTTTAATCTGATTGCTAGTTTTCTTTCTGTTTCCCTTTTGTGAAACAAAAAAAAATGTGTGTGTGTTTTACATATGGGATGCATAGGATGTACACGGTGCACTCATCCACGCACATGCGTGCAGAGTCCAGAACATGATATCTGAAGCCTTCCTCTATTGATCTCTGCCTTCTTACCTTGAGACAGGGTCTCTCTCTGAATGAGAAGCTCCCTGCTTTTCTCAGCTGGCTGACTGGCAAGCTCTTGGAATCTGCCTGGCTCCGTCTGCTGTCTACTCTCCCCAGTACAGAGGTCACATGCACAGCCATGCCCAGGTTTTAACGTGGGTGTTGGGAATTCAAACCCACATTGTTATGATTATGGAGCAAACTTTCATGCACTATGCCATCTCTCTACGCCTATTGCTAATTTTCTACCAAAGATTGGCCTTTATTGGCCTTTATTAACCCCCATTGCTCTCGGTGTCTAGCTTGTTTAAACACACAAAGGCCAGCAGGAGCCTGGGTGCTGAGAGTCCAGGAGACTGGCAGGTAACCAAGTTGTGTTTATTCTGAGAGGCCCCATGTTTGAGCCTATGCCCCTAACGCAGGCTCTTTGTATTGAGGGAATCAGAGGACACAAAAAAGGATTCTTCCAACAGTTGGCTCCATGCAGCCAAGGAGACGACTTCCTCCTCTCATTCATAACTATTCATGCAAACATTCCCATGACAGAAAGAAAAGTAGACATGCAAATCTTCCCATGACAGAAGGAGATATAAAGGCGCAGAACACAGATTGAAGATATGGGGTCCTTACAGACACCCCTGCTATGTTTTGGCCTCGCTTGTTGACTTTTTTACAATTACATCTTAAAACAACATTTCCTAAGTTTAACCTCCAGTTGAAATTTAAACATTAAACTGTTAATAAACCAAAGGAATGTATACAGAGCCCTTCCCTGCTTTCTGTGGACCCACTGTTCTCAGCTGTTACCAAGCTGAACAAGACTGGCTTTCAGCCATTGCTCTGAACATTGGCTTCGACCCCACCCCCACTGTCTTTTTCTGTACACATCTTAGGACATAGGAGAAGCTCCTAGGTCTAGAGAGACTCAATGATTCCACAAGCATTTATGCAGCACTCTGCACCAGATACTGCAGCAGGTGCTGTAGATACAAGGATAGATAAGATGGAGCGCTCATCCTCAGGGAGCTCCAGCCAAGATACAAACAACCTCAGCTGTGAGTGTTACAGCAGAGGTGTCCGTGGAGGAGATCCGGAAGAAGAAAGCAGCTGAAAGCAGCGCAGTCCGATGCCTGTGCTGAGATGTCCACAGACTACCCATCCCCTGCATATCTTATTTCATTTTCACTGCCTCGGCAACCTTAGGAGGTATTGGTGACTGTGCTTTATGAAGACTGATAGGGGAAATATCTAACTTCGTGTTCAAAGCAGTCGGTCAGAGAGTCCATGGATTGGTGCTGCCCATATTTCAGACACATCCTCCCACCTCAAGTAACCCACCAGAAAATTCCTCACAGACATGCCTGGAGGCTTGTCTCCTGAGTGATACTAGACCCTGTCAAGTTGACAATATTGACTGTGACATTTATCCCAATCTTGAAATCTTCTGTCTCCCAGGCAAGGGTGTGGCTGAGCCCTAGGCTCTCCTCCAAAGAACAAAGAAAGTTTGCAAGAGTGGGAAATGGGGAGAAAATTAATCAAAAAAATGAAGTGAAGAAGGCAACAGAGCCACGCATAGGAAAACATCCTCAAAACAAAGGAATCCTTGACTGAGGGGAAGGCTAATGAAGACCTTCCTAGCAAAATGCTACTTATAACAGTCCTCCAAATACATGAGACCATCCAGGTAGTCCACAAACCTCATTGAAATCTTTTGGGAATCAGTAAACAAGCGGAACTTAGACTCCAAGTTGACCAAGAAGTGAAACAGTCTTCACATGCCCACCAAGGGAAACGTCTTCTTCAAAATGAAAAGAGGTGAACTGGAAGAAAAGGAGGATTGGAAGTTAATGGTCCTGCTCTCTTTTGAGGTATAAAAGAGTTGAGAGGTCTGTGAGATATTCCTGCTTCTTAAGGATGCAGAAAGATGGGATATGATCTCTGGTTTCTTAAGTGAAAGGGCACTCTGACTTTGAACATATTGGGGAGACCCAAAGGACCAACTTTCTAAAAATTCAATGATTTGAGTCTCCAAAAGCTGAGTCATTAGAAATGCCACGTGAGCAAAGGATTATGAGACAGGAAGTATTTCTAGAACAAAAAACAAACAGGAGATTGCAACTCCTTTGGACCTCTTCCCAGGGAAGCAGAGGTGCTGAGTCTCCACAGAGAAGCAGAAAAGCCGGGAATGAGAAGCGAAGAACTGAAGGTGCTATGAACCAAGAGCCTGAGAGGAGATAGAAGCTAGAATTCAGATGCAAACTTATAAGAACATGAAAAAAAATACCTTGAGTGGTGTATCTACAAAATCTGTAGATACGTTCAGCTTAGCGAGAGAGGTTATGGATTTTTGTCTAAAAGAATTTAATTAGTACATATTTGCTATATATACTAATAAGATTCAGTTTAATATTCCACACATACAGTTTGCATAATCATAACCAACCATTCTTCTTCCATTGCACCCCTCTTGTCCCTGATGCCCTTTCTAGTCCCTTGTAGTCACTATTCTATTTTCAAACAGACCAGACCAGACCGGTCCAGACAAGTCTCAACCAGTCCAGTCCAGACCAGACTTGTCTTGACCAGTTCAGATGGGTCCCAACCGGTCCAGACTGGACCAGACCAATCTCAACTGGTCTCAACCAGAACAGACCGGTCTCAACTGGTCTCAACTAGACCAGATGGTCCTGACCGGTCTCTACCAGTCCAGACCAGACCAGTCTTAACCTGTCTCAACCATACCAGACTGGTCTCAACCGGTCTCAACCAGACCAGACCAATCCAGACACATACAGTTTGCATGAGCATAACCAACCACCCTTCTTCCATTGCACCCCTCTTGTCCCTGATGCCCTTTCTAATCCCTTGTACTCACTATTCTATTTTCAGGCCGCCTTATGTCTTCCCTGTATAGGAGGCTGATGTAGGAGGTCCTTCTGTCTATGTGTTGCTTTTATTGGTTAATGAATAAAGAACTGGCTTGGCTTCTAGCATGGGAGGAGGAAGGTGAAGTTAGGAGATGCCATGGATCTGCCACCAGAAATAGAGGTGCTGAAATTTTGCTGGTAGGTCATGACCTCATGGTGATGCACAGATTACTAGAAATGGGTTAAATTAAGATGTGGGAGTTAGCCAATAAGAAGTTAGAGCAAATGGTCCAAAAGGTGTTTAAATTAATATAGTTTCTGTGTGATTATTTCGGGTCTGAGATAGCCGGACAGCCAGGAATAACAAGTGGCCCCTCCATGCAACAGGAAGCAGTATTCACAAGAGCTAAGACTTGCTATCAATCAAGATGCCCATTGACAGGTAAGTGCATAAATCTGCTATGTATGTACACAATGAGGTGTCTTCCTTATAAATGTCTCCACTGGGGGGAGGTCAGTGAGTGGACATGGAAGGCTACTGTTACACAAACAGAAAAGAAAAAAAGAGTCAGGCACAGAAAAACAAATACCAAATGTTCTGGACAGGACTCCCCAAAGCAAGCATTAATGATCATGGCTGGGAAAATGGCTCAGCATGTAAAAGGCTTGCACAGGACAAGCTAAGTGTGAGTCCTAGAACCCGCAACGGAAAAGGAGAACTGACTACCACAAGTTACCCTCCGGCCTCTATGTAACATGGAACCTGCACAAGAACTCATGTGTGCACTTATGCATGTGTGTGCACGCACACATACACATGACTCAAGCACACTTTAAAAAAGAATCTGTACCCTTTTTTTATAAAATGTAATTAAATCAAACTAAAATGTAGCTGCATAGCTAAGAAACAATCAACAGAACACAGAGGCAATGATTAAATGGGATATTGGCAACTCTTTTCTAGCAGGATTAATATTTTTAAAAAAAATCAAGAGTTCAAGAAATAAAAAATGTTAGAAAGAGAGCAAGAGTTAAGCAGACCCCATGGCCTCCATTTCCCCATCGGTGGAACTCTTCGCATAACTATTAATTATGCTGAGAAGTGGGCTTAGAGCTGCAGTTCCAAACCTGTGGATCACACACCCCTTCGACGGGAGTCACCTAAGGCCACTGGAAAACACGGAATTACAGTTATGAAGTAGCAGAAATGCAGCCGGGGGGAAAATCCCCCCACGTAAATGTAGACGCTTTTCACTGTGACCTTTCCACTATAGAAGGATAGTATTAATTTGCAGCTCAAGATGGTCTTCTGGCCCTCGTTGCAGTCAAGAGCATCAACCGTGCCATTTCAGAACTGTTCATTGGTGTTCCTAAAACTTCAATACTGAGGGGCTAGCTCGTTTAGCATGGAGAAAACAGTCTGCAGCAACCCATGTCATCAGAAATTGAGTTATGGCTCTTGCTCACCAGAGAACTGGAACTCAAAGGGTGATTTTTTTTTAAAAGCAGTAGCTGACAGTTGTGAAATACTTGAATTACTTTGTGCTACACAGTGAAGAGAGTTGCCAAGTGGATCCAAAGGGAGGGAGAGGAAACAGGGATTAGAAACAATGCATTCTGGAAATTCATCTTAGAGTATGAATAGCAGAAATCATTACAATGACATATACTCCAAACCAAGGTATTTGCCATTGAATAAAGTAATTATTATTCATTAATCTCTGCGAGGATTATGAAAATTTGTTTCTGATCAGGCTCCCATGTATTTGCAGTCATGATTATAAGGGTAGATTTGTCATTCCCAAATAAGCAGATAATCTTCCTGTGTAATGAGCCTCTCTTCTCATAGATCAAAATGCATTGTAGAAATCTCAAGTAAATGATGCTCCAGACACCATTTGTTACTTCTAAGTTTATTCAATGTGATTAAACATTAAAAAACCAATAAAGCACCTCTTTTATCTCATCCTTTTCTCTCTTTTTGAATTTCTTCCACGTGAATTTATTACAAGCAATTCTGATAATGTTGGTTAGAGAGTTCAGAGTTTATTCTCTCTGCTCATCGTGCTTGATATGATTAGCAACAGTATTCAGCTTCATGTGGCACAGAGACCGTATACCATGGAGTAGAGAGTCTAAACCCTTATTATTAGTTACAACAAGAAAACTATTCCGTCCTTCACAGCCACAGTACCTCAACTGTCAAATGAATGTAGGATGCTTTAAGAGGTACAATGTTCCTCTTCAATGGAGCATCACCAATTCCAGGTGTTCACGCAGCTGTATCCTGGAAGGTGATGAGATTGTTAACAACAGAATGCACCTGCCCTCGCCCCACCTGGGTCTCTTTGTTTGGTAGGGCTCCTGACATGGCAAGAACATAGTCGGTGACCTAACAAAAGTTGTAAGAGGTCTGTAGTTGATACCTTATTCATGTGTAGTCTTATGGAACCCAAGTGTGTACACTCAGTTTTATATCATGAGTTAGTCTCTTTGTACACGAGTCTGAGTCTCCCAGTGGGAATATACATCTGTGTCTTATACTACTGAATGTTTTTAAAATAATAGTTTTTTAAAACTTCTACCACTCCGTCAGTAAAGCCAACCAATACATATATTTATACATAGAGGGTTTCCTTTTATTTTAAATTATGACCTGGACTTGTTTTAGGGTCTGTTAGTGCTTTACTATTACAGAATAAACACAGTGGCTTAGATGAAATAGACATTTATTTCTTTTCCAATAAAGATATGAACTGATGATATACAGTCAAGCCATGTAAGTAAATTTGTTCCTATCTTCTTGCTCCTAGCTAATCCAAAAATGCTGGCCTATCCATATGGTTGAAATGAGCTTGTCAACAGGAAAAAGGGGGCAAGGGAGAAATGAAATCCAGGGATATCCTTTTTAAACACTGAAAGTTAACTTGTACAGCACTGATTTTCAGGGTCCATCAAACAATATTTTGTCAGTGATCATACCTAGCTGCAAGAAAAGCAGGAGAAAAGACTATCTAGCTAGTGGTGGGTAGAGAGAAAAAAAAGAATGTGTGTCTGAACTGAACCTTGAGGAATCCATTATAAGGAGGATAAAGGAAAAAGTGGACCCCAGGGCAATAGTAATCCCTGCCATAGTCATCACATTCTTGATTAGAAGGTTTCATATCAAATTCCAGATTACTGACTTCTTTTTTAAAAACAAAGATGGAACAAAATACGGCTTAGATTCTAATGTAATCATTGTATGGCTGTGAATAACAGCTGCTCCTTTAAGGAACATGTGCAATTTCTATTTTGGTCATGACTCTCATCAGGCCCTTATCTCCTACCTACATTCTGTCTCCATTATTCATCCATATCCTTAGTCCAGTCTCTGTGGGCATATGAGTTCTCACTTGAAGCATGTACCATAGTGTTGGCCAACACCTCCTATGACTCAAGCATAGCAAACACTTATTCCACATCATCTCATGTCATCCTCAGAGCAATTTTGCAAGGTAGCTTTCTTTCATCTATAATACAGCTAAATAAACTAAGGCTTCATAGGACTGGACAACTTAAGTTTATCTAGACACAGACAGACACACACTTGCTTTGTCTGACTCAGATGTCCAAGGCAAGATGTGGGTGAATGCGGGGCCAGAAAGAATGCTTCAATTTTGTGTTTTCTTTGGTAAAACAATCTTCTGATTTCTTGCCCAAAGCATCTTTAATCTGACCCTTCTGACAAAAGAATATTCTATTTAGTAATGCAAGTAATTAAAGGGATACATCATGAGTCAAATGAAGTGAGCACATCAGCCTAGAGCAGAAGTCTTGGGGGAAAACTCCTACCCTCTGGAAGGCTCTAGGGTTTCTACCAAGCCTTTAAATGGGTGCCCACCCTCAGCAATGCCACGCACTGTCCTCCCGGATGCCTCTCTCTTCTAGGTTCCCCTTGGCTACTCTCAACCCTTGAGTAATTCTGCTTTGCTCCAACTCCAGCCTCCTCCATGATGTCACTCCTAACCAAGGTAAGCCCCTCCCCACTGGCCATCCTCAGCTCTTAGGGTCTTCAATTCTCATTACTAACTCTCGGCACTCGGTTTCTAGGTGTGCCTCCAATCTCTCTAAGGGAACAACAAGCCTGCAAGACAGAACCAACAGAGAAAACGCTCAATAAATTAGGTTACGTGTTTCTTTTTTCAAAAATTCAAATGAAACACTTTATGTTTCTATCCTTAAAACTATCATTTCTCATTTACCTCTGATGACCACACCATCACTGTAGAACAGAGGAAGAGTATAAAAGAAGTAGAGAACATATTGTCTGAGAATTCAGAGATCAAGTCTGTGGGCTCTCTTTTCATTCATTCATTCATTCATTTCATAAATTCTACTAGGTATGCACTATGGGACAGACCTTGAAATTTGCACCAGAAACTCAGGGATGAACAAGATGAGGTTATAGCCTCCATAAGGCCTTCTTCTGGCTAGATAATAATTACAAAGTCAAAGAGGCTCTATCAGAAGTGGAAGCACCATCAAGGAGTGTCAAAACCAAGCCACGTGCAAGATTTACCACTCCCCTACACCCAAGTATTCTCACGAGGCAAGACAGACATAATTGTTCTACCCTTGCCTGACTTTTGCAATCAAATGAAGCAAAGTTCTGGATTCGTAAGATATCATTATGGAAATTTTCTGTTTTGTTCTCCCACTAGTCTTGACAACCTTCATTAATCTTTGTAGTTCTTACTCAAGTTTTTTTTTTTAAAGTAAGTGATTCACAGCTACATAACAATTAGTGATAAAGTTAATTAGAATCCAGGTTTCCTAACTATTCTTTTTCAGACACTGCTCACTTCCTGACATGAAAGATCACTGGTGAGAAGTAAGTAGAAGCAGGTACTCATTAGTAAGGGGCTGGAAAAAAAAAATCTCACTTACAGAGGGCATGCATTTCTTCCTGCCTCACAAGCTGGAGACAGACACTTTCAGTCCAGAGGGAGGAAGACTGGTTGACGGTGCCTACCACTGTGTGTGATTTTTCACAGGAGTGTGAGTACCTTGGAAGACAATGACAAGAGATGCAGGAAGAATCATGATGCAGGGGGATGACGGTGTTCCTCACTACGGTCCTGATCCTGTGGTGCCTGCTCACAGTCATCCACATCTGCCCGAGGAGAAAAGCAGTCATCCATGATGGGTAACTCTCTGTGCAGATTTACAGTGTCATCCTGTGATTCACCCCCCCACCACCACCACCAAAGAGTGGCTGTAGGGAAGAAGGGGGGAGCTATTCAGAACGGTGTCTCCACAAACACGCTCCTGGAAATGTGAGGGAGAAGAAAGCCACGATTAGAACGCAATAGCAAATGCGGTCACAGCTTCCTCTCCCATGCTCCTGGAGCCCCAGAATAAAACCAGCGAGGACCATAAGTAACTGGCACTGTATTAAACACAGAAAAACAGAGGCCTGTCTCCTGCCAGTCATGACTGGTTCCCAAGAAGGAGGAAAACATGGCGTTCTTGGGTGCCAATCATGTATTGTTAGAAACTAGCAATGGCATTCACTTGAAACCTAAAAGGACCCTGAGTCAGTTCTGACAAGTATAACAAGCCCTGCCTAGCTACAGACTTGAAGAATTTCTAATTGCATCTAAGTTATCATTATCTAATCTATCTAATCTCATCTGTATACAATTTAGATCAAAACTGGATACTGCTCATTGTTCTGTGACTCATTCAAAGAGTGTTTGGGGCAAATTTTATTTTACTTATCTTTTTTTTAATAAACCAAGCATCTTGATTCTATCACCTGGAGCTCTTTTGTCAGAGAGAAGCTAGACAGGGAAGGGAAATTGTGAATAGTGGAGGAGTCAGAAAGGACACAGTGCTGTCCTCACCTTCCCTTGAAGCAAGGAAACTAAGTTTCTAGAAAGCCATCATGCAGATGGTCTGATCTGCCTTTGTATAACACTAATAAAAACAAAGCAGGAAGCATTGCCCCTATGGACCTATTAGAACTTTAATTTCCACCCATGTAGGCAGAACATGATGCCTCCAAAACCTTTTTCCTACTATATAGATCATGTACCCATCACGCCAAGCCATCCATAGCAATACACTGAGTAGGGCCATGACCCCTTTGTCTGCATTATACCCCAAAGAACCCAAGATTTCCAAACCCATGCTTTCCTAAACATCAGCTCTCTCAATCAACATTTAAAAAAAAACCTACCTCAGATGTGTTCAGAGAACATCTCCTCTACACTGAGATTTCTAAGCTACTGAAACAGAATCACAGAACAAGCTATGTGAATCATGATTGCTACAGTAGAGGAAGGAACACAGAGCAGTCGGGAATAAAGAAAGAAATGATAACAACTATGTTATACGACTTGGAAACAGGGAGAAAGTGGGGGGCAGCTTCCCTACTTGATGAGGGATGACTTTCCTATTTAATATGAGTAATTCTCGAGCTGGGTGACAAAGAGTAGGCAAGATTTGTGTGAGTGGCTGATTGTTTTGTTCCTCTGTATGACCTAACACTGAGCTAAACTCATTCTGCCTGAGCCATTTGCTGAAGGAAGAAAGGAAGGCAGGATGTCTGTTACAGGCCTGGAAAAGTCTAGCAGACATCCATTGACTTGCTGATCTCCGCTCTCTAGAATCAGCAGGATCCTGGCCCCTGGACAAGGTTGACTGGTTCAGAAATGAGCTCTTGACACAAGGACCACAGTGTCAATTCTTTGGAATCCGGGGTTAGAACCCAGAAAGAGAGCCTTGGTCTTTCTGGATTAGTCTATAACTTAAACACTGGGGGTGTTAGGAGGGTCTGTGCCTCCTACCATGAGAACCGGAAGCAAAGGAAGATCGTGAAGTGGCTACACAGAGAGACGCAGAGGTAAAAGGAGTGAGGAGAGAGAACTAGTTCCAGAACAGGCTCCAAAGCCACAGAGAAACCCTGCCTCGAAAAACCAAATAATAATAATAATAATAATAACAGAAGTGCAGTTCAAATTCCTCCTGCCTCGCAGGCCCCATACGGAGACTCAGTCATAGTCCCGCCTTTATGCTCCTTGGATTCCTTTGCTTTTCTTTCCAGTCAATTTTCTACATTTTATTTAAACTAGATTTGTTTCTTTTCTGATATTTTGAACCCAAAGCACTTTCTCTAGTGATAATGGAGGCTGGGTGGAGGGGATACCAGATAGAAGCTTAGCATAAACAGAAGTCCGGCGGTCTAAAAAGGCTACTTGAAGCAGCACACGTGGGTCCTTTATGGTCTCAAAGGAATACAATCTTTAGATCAGCAAATCCCAAGATAAAAAGGGATGATACATGACAGTAATACACCTATCTTCCTCTGAACATCTCTACATTTGGCATGTGCCTCCTCAGAAAATCTGGGAGGCTATTCAATTTCCACTTAGCATAGAAGCACGGGAGAAAGCAAGCTTTCAGAGTCATGCACGAAATAGACTTTGGAAACTAATTAAGTTTAGGAACTTGTAAAGAGTCAGACTGGAGAGATGGCTCAGAGGTCAAGAGTACAAACAACCCTGGCAGAGGACTCCACTTCCAATCCCAGCGTCCATGTCAGGATGGATCCTACCACTTCAGCTCCATGAAATCCAGCGCCCTCTTCTGGTCTCCATGGGTACCTGCACTCACATGCACGTGCCCACACACAGACATGCACACATACTCATAATTAAAATTTAAACTGAAAAAAAAACTCATCAAAATGTAAAATGGATAGCATCACTAAGGACAGAGATGGATACCCAAGTAGGACATCTTTTTTTTCTCACTTACAGTGAGATGCAATGATGACAGACCCAGGAATACTTGACGTCTGCCCACACAGGAACTCTGTATTCTGTGACCAGTGGATCATAATCTCCATATGTACAGTGTTTAAAATTCATTTATTCAAGCAGGCACTGCTCTATTACACCAGCATTAATTTTCCACCAGCCTTCCCTTTTACCTCTTCCATCATGTCAGAAGTTACTAACATATCTCCTGATACATTTTTAGCCCACTGTCTACTCTGAGACATATATCCATTCTAATGAAAAAAGCCTAAGTTCTAATATTTCCTACCTATCCATACTATGGAGCAGCAGTGAGGACCACTTCTGGAATTACAACCTGGCATCACCTGCTGAACAAGCAGGCAGAGTGAAGCTTATTAGTATTACAAAGGTGTTACAGAATGAGCCTGCTCTTTGCAGAAGACTGAGCTCCCGGGTTCCTGTTCTACCCACTTCTACAGCACAATTAAAATAGGATGTGGGTTTTTTTCCCCCAAACACCATTTACAGACTCTCTCCTAGGAATGTAATTATTGTTACATGATGGGTTTAACCTATGTTGGACTTAATATCTTTGACAAAATATTTCTAAGTCACAGTTCTGGGAAGTTCTTCAAGGAAACCATTAGTAGAAGTTGTCTTTTTTTATGCTTAACAGAGGGGATGTGAATGAGGCATGGCCTCTCTGGGTTATTGCTCTTGGGGTCAGCTGCAGCCATGTGACCACAGGTGCGGGTATGGAACACACACAAATCTTTGTCCCGCTAGCCAGCTTCTAAATAATGACACAGAGACTTATTATTAATTATAAGAGCTCAGCCTTGGCTTAGGCTTGGCCTACTAGGTCTTCTAACTTAAACTAACCCATTTATATTCATCTACGTTTTGCCTCATGACTTTTTACCTTTCTTTCCTTCTATAAGTCCGACTCCCTCCATATCTCATTGATGTCTCACGAGCGCCTAGATTCATCTCCTCCTTCCTTTCTCTCTGCTGGGAAGTCCCACCTATACTTCCTGCCTTGCTATTGACCATTCAGCTTTTTATTACACTAATCACGGCAACACATTTTACATGGTGTAAAAATATCCCATGATGCGCACTCAACGGCATGTCTGGCACAGAAATAAACGATCTCCGGCTCTTGTCCAGGAGGCGGGTATCGATCTGAGTTGTGATCTTTCCCTAACCGACTTTCTGAGGATTTCTAAAATAGTTCACCTTTAGGAAATAGAGACTCAAGTATTCTTCCTTTGTGCTTTCACCAAGAAAAAGGAAACCAACATGTTACAAGAGATGAATTTTGATATACAAGAAGCATCAGTGTTTTCTGTGATGGTTAGATGAGAGAAAACCAACCTGAGATCTTAATAAATCCATGGTCCTTTGACCACCAAGGCTATTTTGCTCCATCAAGAATCAGAACACACATTACAGCTGCAGGACTTTAAACAGCCAAACCTCAGAGCATTGGAAGCCACTGGGAAGGCGCTGTTTATGGAAGGTGTTCTCTCTCTGCCTCTGTTGACCTGTTTGGACACCCAACTGAAAAAAGAGCCCTGTAGTCTAGTTCTAGCTCCTCCTTGCATTGTGACCTTGAAAACATCTCAGTTTCTCTGACCGGTGCGTTGTACATCTCTACGTCGGTCAGGCAGCAGTGGCTGACAACCTAGCAGACATCTCCAGTCCTTTTCTCCCTCAATTATTTTCTCTGTCAAAGAGACTAAAGGTGCTGTGTTAACTCTTCTCCAACTTCCTTTGTGGTCCCGTTCCTGTGAGTCTGCAGAGGGGGATTTGGGAGAAGTTTATCCTTTAAAGGGGGGGAGACAGGAGAACACCACTCTCTCTCCATTCTGAATATATTATTTTAGACCTTTTGGTGGGAGTTTGATGCTTGGAAATTGTCACAGAGAGACGCAGCAGGAAAGAAGGACCAAGAAGAAAGCAGTGTTTTTACGGCAGCGTCACCAACACCATGAGATAACAAACTACAACCTTCTGCAGATTTCATAAGAGCATAGCATATATCCTTATGATGAAAAGTGTGGTGTAAGAGTTCCTCTTACTTCCAAACAATGTATCACAACCAGTCTTCTATAAAATATGACTCTCAGGCCATAGCCTATCTTTAGAGTTGTATACGAGATAAAATTTGTGAGAAAGCTTTTGGGTCCATGCTTAGTCTCCCCAATATCTTTCCCCTGGGCTAGTTTTCTTATAAAGAAATGGTAAGGTCATACAGTTGTTCACAGTGTTCTTCGGATTGATAATTTTGGAAATATTGTGTTCTTTTTCCCATAGGAAAGTGGAGCTTCCCTTCGCAGTGGCAGCAGGACTTTGACAGAATAGAGACCTCCCTTTGCAGCAAGCACCTGTGTGCCCAGGCAAGCGATAGACCAAACTGATAAGACAATGGAACCAATGTAAGACTTAGTTAGCCCAGGGCAAAGTGGGTAAATTTCAGCGGGATGAGATCTGACAAACCCTGTCAGGAAGGTTCCCAGTGTTTTTCCAACTCATCTATCCCCAGAAATTTCCACTGGACTTTAAGCATTTCTGTGGCCAGAATTTTCTTGACGTGTACTGAGAGAAGTATCACACAAGCTTGAGAACTTGAAAGCCCTGAGGAGATAGAAGGCAGAACAGATGGTTCTGGAAATCATTGTGAGTAGTAAAAGAAAGAACGTGGGCTTTACAGCCATCGGGCTGTGCCTGAGTGTGTGTCCCACCACCTACCATCCTGGCGTCTCAAAAGAGCCCCTGGGGTGATGTATAAATTATTTATACAGTGCCCTGCCCTGACTTGCTTTTCTTCATGTCCAGTAGAGAAAACCAATAGGATCATATAGCAATGTCTTCATAAACTGGAGAATGCTGCGTAAGTAGAGAGCTATGAAGCTTAATGATAAGGATCCGGAGATAGCCAAAGGGCACAAGAACCTGAGGGAGGAGTAGATGGCAAACAGTCCCTGCTTAATATGTCAGAGCCAGGCCGTCCTTTCCTGGCTTATTCTCTCTGGGTCTAGCTGTGGAGTCTGTGCTGGAGTTAGGGTCAACCCACAGTTTCAGACTTAGCAACCAGCAACCCGATAGTTACCTTAACATCAGAGCTGTAAGAAACACCCACAGTGTGGGGCTCCTTTCTCCCCATCTGGTCTGGAATTTTTCCAAGACATCAAATCTCCTCTGAAAACATTCCTTCTTTCATCTGTCTCTAAGTGCACAGGAGAGCCTCGCATGTGAAGAACAGTGGAATGGAGAAAGAGATCAGGGTGCAAGTCTGCAAACTCCAACCTCTGCGGAGGCTTGAGTTAGCTATGAACCAGTTGTCTTGTACATTTCCTGCTGCTATATCAGAGCACAGGGGACTGGATAATTGATAAAGAACAGAGATTCATTCAGTCACGGGTCTAGGAGTACAGGATTACGGGGCTGCCTCTAATAAGGGCCTTCATGCTGTATCTCCTCGCAAGAACAAACCCACTTCCCCAGGCTGTGGATGTAGCTCAGTTTTTAGCGTGCTTCCGAACAAGCACAAAGCCCTGGGCTCCATTCTGTCACTGCATAGACATGGTGTGGGGGTGCATACCTGTGACCCTCCCCACTCGGGAGGCAGAAGCAGGAGGATCAGACATTCAAAGTCATCCTTGGCTATATAGGGAATTTGAGGCTAGCCTGTGCTCAGGAGATCTTGTCTCATAAACAAGCAAATCATTCCATGATAATGACATTAATGCAGTCATGAGGACAAAGCACTGAAGATCCAGTCTCCTCTTATTGGACCCCACACCCTAGTGCTGTCACACAGGGTTCAAGTTTCCAACACATGGATTTCAGGAGATGCACTCAGTCCACAGCACTGGCTGAGAAGCACTAAACCAGGCCTCTGTCCTCCCTGAGTCTGTTTCCATGTCTACTGCATGGTCTAGGTTTCTATGTCTACCATATGGTCTAGGTTTCCATGTCTACCATATGGTCTAGGTTTCCATGTCTACCATATGGTCTAGGTTTCTATGTCTACTGCATGGTCTAGATTTCCATGTCTACAGTATGGTCTAGGTTTCCATGTCTACCACATGGTCTAGGTTTCCATGTCTACCATATGGTCTAGGTTTCCATGTCTACCATATGGTCTAGGTCTCCATGTCTACCATATGGTCTAGGTTTCCATGTCTATCATATGGTCTAGGTTTCCATGTCTATCATATGGTCTAGGTTTCCATGTCTACCGTACGGTCTAGGTTTCCATGACTATCATATGGTCTAGGTTTCCATGTCTACTGTATGGCCTTGGTTTCCAGGTCTACCGTACAGTCTAGGTTTCTATGCCTACAGTATGGTTTAGGTTTCCATGTCTATTATATGGTCTTGGTTTCCGTGTTTACCAAATGGTCTAGGTTTCCATGTCTACCATATGGCCTTGGTTTCCAGGTCTACCATATGGTCTAGGTTTCCAGCTCTACCATATAATCTAGGTTTCTATGCCTACAGTATGGTTTAGGTTTCCAGGTCTACCGTAAGGTCTTGGTTTCCAGGTCTACCATATGGTCTAGGATTTCAGGTCTACCATATGGTCTAGGTTTCCAGGTCTACCATATGGTCTAATTATGCCTGTTCTACTTGCGTTCCAGGAGCACTATAGAGCTCATAAGACATGACAGGGGGAGAAGGAAGATGAATTCTGGAGAGCACTGTACACATGGAAGTTTCTCCAAGGCACTGTGTGGGTGTGGTAAAGTTGGTTGGCTCTGAAGTCATACAGACTTAGTCTATGCCCAGTGCTGTTAGCTCCTGCTACATGATTCTTAAAGAATTCCTTGTCCTCTTCAAACCTGGAGTCCTTTTAAAAAATAGGATTCCTAACACTTACTACACAGATTGTTTCAGTGACTAAAAAAGAAAAGTCCTGACTCCCCATTAAGCAAACACCACTGTAAATGTTGGTTGTAATCCTGCCTGGGTTATTTTTGTTGGTTTTGTTTTGCTTTGCTTTTAAGTCCATGTCATAGTCAGATAACATGAGCGACCACAGAAACATTCTCAGCATGTGTTGCCTCCCAGCTGTACCTAAACAGTCTCTCTAACACATCAAATGGTCTCCTACAGCTGAGATATGAGGAGGAGGCCAAAAACTTAAAGTTCACCATGCCAGCATCCGGAAGACTCCTCCTGAGCACCACTGCCCGTTTAGGTCACCTGTGCTCTGTTGTAGAACTATGCCAGCATCCTGAAGACCCTTCTTAACCATCATCGCCTGTTCAAAAACCTGAGCTCTGTTGTAGAACTATGCCAGCATCCTCAAGACCCTTCTTAACCATCATCGCCTGTTCAAACACCTGTGCTCTGTTGTAGAACTATGCCAGCATCCTGAAGACCCTTCTTAACCATCATCGCCTGTTCAAACACCTGAGCTCTGTTGCAGAACAGCCTACAGGAGCCTCTCATTACTCCCACTAGGTTCAGAGAACTCCACTAGCTACCATAGTAGCCAGGCACAGGTGCCTAGAGAAGGCTCTTCAAGCCAAACGTCAAGCCCTCTTATTCTATAACCTGCAAAGGGAATCAGCTGTCTCCCTCCTACGAACTCTATCTCAGCTTCACACAAAGCCAGATTGTCAGTCTTGCCCAACCTGTATCCCTTCGGAGCTCTCCTTACTAGAGCAGTAGAAATTGATCTTCCTTCTGCCCAGCTGCTACTCCAACATTGTAGGCAGAGATCACCTGTTCATTTCCGGGCTGCTCAGACCCAAAATAATCACACAGAAACTATATTAATTGCGATACTATTTAGCCAACAGCTTAAGCTTCTTATTAAGTAACTGTTACATCTTAAATTAACCCATTTCTACTATTTTATATTTTACCACATGGCTCATGGTTTACTGGTAAGGTTCCAGTTGGCGGCTTGTGTCTTTCTCCTTAGCGGTTGCATGGCATCTCTTTGACTCCACCTTCTCTCTCTCTCTCTCTCTCTCTCTCTCTCTCTCTCTCTCTCTCTCTCTTTCTCTGTCTCTCTCTGTCTCTCTCTCTCTCTCTCTCTCTCTCTCTCTCTCTGTCTCTCTCTCTCTCTCTCTCTTTCTCTCCCTCCATCTATCTGTTTGGAATTCCGCCTTGCCCTATTCTGCACTGCAATAGGCCCAAAACAGCTTCTTTATTAACCAGTGGTATAGTGGTATTCCCAGAATACAGAGGGGCATCCCATATCACACAGTGACAGGTTTTGACAAAAGGCCCAGTAAATAAATGCACATGAATGCATTTTACACTAAAATACAACATCCAGGCAGCCGATGAATCATGTTTTGCTTCTTTATTGTACTCAGCTTTTCCAATTAACTGATTATCTCCTTGCCCTGATCATATCCAATCAAAGAATTTTGGGGGCATGGTGCTTGATCCTTCCAGGTGTTTCCAGGATCTCTTATACTATCTTCTCCAAAATCCTACAACAGACCAAGAGGGCTCTTAAAATTGAATGAAGACCTCCACTGTGTTACAGCAAATAAGCTGTTTTGACTGTAACACCAAGGAGGGGTTCCATAAGTGATCAGTAGGGTGACGAAGTGACAAGAGAACAGATCTGGGGGTTTCTTCTAAAGCCTACGTACCTGGTCCCCTCACACTAGCTTGCTTAAATGTGGTTTTTTTCCTCCTTTGTAAAAGTCCATTTAAGTTAGAAATAACTATAACATCCTTACTCTGGAGATATGTACATACATATTAGACACATACACTGACTATATTTATATAGAAGAGTTATATTGAAATATTTATTCAGGCACTATCTTTCATCTAATCTAAACCATACTTCCTAACATATGAATTTAATGTTCTTGTCTTTTAAAAAAGGCCCTTGCTTCTTGCTGAACACACTTTGGTTTCCCCACATCTTCCCAGTACTCTTTTAATAAACACTCAGAAATACTCACTGGGTGCTCATAGTGTGCCAAGCACAGCATTATATGGCAAACAACAATACAAACATAATCCCGTTTCTCAAAATTTCACACAAGAGCATTTTTAAAACCTAATAAAAGGGGGGCTTGAGAGATGGCTCCGCAGTTAGGAGCACTGGTACTCTTGGGTGGGTTCCCGGCACCTACATGGAGACTATCAACTGCCTGTAACTCCATTTCCAGGGGATCTGATGCCCTCTTCTGGCTCCCACCGGTACTGCATGAATGTGGTACTTAATACATGCAGTAAAGACACTCAAACACAGAAAATCAAATAAATTTAATAAAATAAAATACATAAAGCCACATTTTGAAAAACAATAAAAAGGTATAACCCAGCCACAGGGAAAATCTGGAGTGAGAAGGGCACACAGCCTACAAATGTGGAAGTCTTCACTCCGGATCTCATTCTGGAAACTTAGGAGGTATCCAGCCTGGAGCCCCTGGGCTGCATGAAGCTGAGGAGCTGTGAATGCAGCCCAGCACAGAACGGCAAACTCACTTAAAACGTTGTAAGATGCTTTTAAGAACTCAATAGTTCATACATAGGCATGAACTTTGCAGTAACCTGTCTTGATATTGCCATGCCAAAGGCTGGGGACACCAGCCCTGTTAGCATACCCTAGTCCCCTCCTGTCAACAGATTCTTCTTCATTCTTTCTTTCATGTTGAATTTTACAAGCGAAGTTTCCAAAATTTTGTTTCCAAGATCCATGTGTATCCTATTCTAAAGCCCTGAGCCTGTTTGCACTCACATCTACAATATTTTGACATGGCTTGCACCTGGGAATACGTATCTTAAATATTTGCTTAGCCATAAATGCTTCAGGCTTACTTCTCTTCGGGGAGAAAGAACTCAGAACTCACTATGCATTTCACCTTTCGACTAGGAAATTAGTGAGCAAACTCGAAAGCAAGGGTAACTGTTTCTTCCTCTGAGGTGAAGGGAGTTGTCAGCAAATACGCATGCCTGCACTTGCTGGTTTTAAAGGTACTCAGGAAAATCCCTTTCCCGAAAAAGGTCTCCTGAGAGACAGGACAAAGCATGAGCAAAGAGGTTAGAAGTCAAGAGCCGAGCGCAGTGTCAAGTTCTCACATTTGCTAGCTGGACTTTAAAATAAGACAAGATATAACCCAGCGTTGAGACACAGGCATGTGACAGAGATGGCAAGTGGATACAGTACGCAAGACAAGCATACGAAGGGTTCAGTCAGTCAGCTATTATGGGGGGGAGTTGGGCCTGACGGGGAGGGGAGAAAAGAAAGTGCCTTAGTCTGAGCATTTCTGTCACCTTATCTTTGTTGTCCTTTGTATAGGCAAATATTTATTACTATTATAAGTTTCTAAACATAACTAAAATATAATTACATCATTTCCCCTCTTTTACCTCCCACCTACCCGTCTGATGTCTGACCCCACTTCCAAGTCCATGGCCTCCTCTTTAACTCTTATTGTTACATATATGCATAAATGATTAAATATCTAAATACAACCAGCTGAGCCCATGCAGGGCTTCCTGCCTGCGTATGTTTCTAGAGCTGACCAGGTGGAATCGGATAACCAATCAGCGGTCTAATTTACTTTCTCACAGCAGTTGTTAGTTACCTGTTGATCTCCAGATAGAGGTGAGGCCCTGTGAGAGTTTCATCTTTGGAAATTCTATCAGCTGTTGTTGGGACTGCTCAGGCCTTGTTTTGACAGCAATGCTGTTGCAATGTCATGGTGTCGCTTCCCCGTCACGGATTTGTGATGGATCTTAATGCCCAAGGTGACTCAGAGGTGGGGCTTGGAGATCTTAATAGATGGTGGTTGGATTTGTATTCTTATAAAGGAGAACACAGAGCCACTAGCTAGCCCATCCAGAAACTGCTGTCTATGAACCAGAAAGCAGATCTCCACCAGACACCAAATATAGTAGAATCTTGCTCTTGGACTACCCAGAAGCCAGAACTGAAATAAGCAAATTTTGGCTACCTAGTTTATTTTGCTCAACAGCTCAAATAAACTTAAGACGAGAAGACGCAAGATGCAGGGTACTCCAACTGGATCACAGGGCAAGATTCAAAACTAGCCACGGGTAGGAGAGAACAAGTGGGGCGGGGTAGCCCTCGGGACCGTGCTGTTTCTCCAGATTGAAAGACGACAAGATGGGAGCAGTGGATGGGGACTTAAGATGCAGGTGTGAAGATGCCCAAGCAACAGAGAGACAGGGAATCAGCTACACCTGGATCATGAGATCTGTCCCAAATGGGACCTTGAGGAACGCATGTAACTCCTAGTTTTTTACAGTCAGTTACCCTGGGTTCCACAGAAAAGGACCCATCAGTGCTTAATCTGGTGTCTCGTCATGCAAGTTATCCTCTCTCTCTCTCTCTCTCTCTCTCTCTCTCTCTCTCTCTCTCTCTCTCTCTCTCTCACACACACACACACACACACACACACACACACACACCCTACTCTCTATGTCTTCAGGCCCTGTTCCCTCCTTCCTCTAGTGTCTTCTCCTTGGCCTCTTCCCACCCTGGTGTCTAGTTTTCAGTTCACTGCACTTGAACTCACCAAGAGAGGAAATCTGTTAATGAGACCCACCCAGCGCAGAGCAGCCCCGCTGAGCAGAGCTCACACGCCAGGCTGTAGGCAGGATGTGGGTCAGTGGTACCCGCACTCATTCTTGGCTATCGTCTACACAGAGAGTGGGAGGGCACATAGTTCAAAGCACACTAGCCTAAGTATAAATGCTTTGTTCAGTAGCATCTTGCCCAAGTGCCCACAAACAAAGGGTTTTTCTACTAAGGTAGAAACGTAGTTCTGCTTGGAACTGCATGCTGCTCAGCGGGATGAGGAAAATAAAGTTGGGACAGGATGTAACAGTGTGTGGGAAAGTGACCCAGGCCCTGGAGAGTCTTCTGTTAGCAAGTAACAGAAGAACAGTCCACAGATGCAACACTTTGTACCAACTTAAATCCAACGCTCACAGCCCTTCAACACCAGACAAGAAAATTCCAGTTCGGTTAATACAGGATTTTTCCTGTATTTTCGGGCATGCACAAAGGATGGAGGGTCTTTTTCAGGACCAGTTCATCCACCCAGGCAGGCATTGAAAGCCCCTGTGACTGTGATTCTTTTCACGGCTTCTGTGCCAGACGAAGGGCACAAGGACCTTCACCATCTGTGTTCTGCTCTAATCTCCTCCAGGGCACTGAGTGGCAGCCTCTGAAGCAGGAGGATAGCCCTGGGGGAAGATGCCGAAACTGAGGGCAAACCTCCCCTTCCTTCTTGCTGAAATCCTTGATGAACCAGGGATGACAGGACTCGAAAAGGATCTCCGTTCCAGAGCCCGCATCCACTGTCCTCTGCCACACAGGCTCTGCCTGCCCATTAGAGAGCATGGTTAGGAGAAACCCTGGCCAAACACGATGCATCACAAGGCCATGCCCATAGGAGCAGGTTGGTGTGATATCTGGGTATTCAGAAGGAAATGGAGCAGAGGCAGAAAGCATTGCCTTTCCCAAAAGGCAGCATGCCAAGCCTGAGAGTCCACTGCTGACCGAAGGGATGGGGGGGGGGTGTTAGAGGGTGGGGGCAGCAAAGAGCTGCCTTTGGGGAGAAGTGAGAAACCAATGAGGCAGGAATGTACCTTTCAGGACCGATTTGGCAGCAGAAAGGATAGAGCCGTATTCAGCTGCGGGTTTAGAACAAATGAAAAGCCAGATCCCAAGCTGGAACAGCAGCAGAAGCAAATTTAGACTCTGATTCTATTTCCCCTAAAGAATGAGAAAATTATCCAAAGTCACAGAGAGAAGTCTTGCAATTACAGAACAAGGGTGAGACACTGTCACCACGGCTCTCCTTTCCATGGATGCAAGGCCACAGTTACAGGAAGGAGGTCCAAAAACCAGGCTCAGGTCTCCAGGGAAGCACTCAGAGCATCTCAGGGCCCAGGTGCGCTCTGGTGGGGCGTGGGAATGATGGAACACCCACCTCGCTGTGCTGCTGCAGTCACAGAACTCTCTAGGGTCTCTCCGTAGTCTCCTATAGGATAACAAGGCTGCTGCCAGCCACGTGATTCCACTGATACCACACTCTAAAACAAGACAATCCTTGAAGGCAATAAAAGCCCAGTGGAGCACCTAGGGGTCTCAGGGCAGTGAAAACATTCCACGTGAGTGTCTTGGTGGACGTATGTCAGTACTCATTTCTCCAAACCCCTAGGGTGTTTGATACCAAGATGGCGCCTGTCTACTATGGACTCTGAGAAGTCACAATGGGGACAATGTGGTTTATCAATTGTTATAAAACACAGCCCTGGTGGAGCATGTGGATAATCAGGGCAGTTATGTATACATACGCCCAGGAACAGATACTGGATGGAGCCCTTCAGCTCGATCTTGTTATGAACCTCAAGTTGCTGAAAATAAAGTTTATTAGGAAAAATCAGTTCAGATCACAGTTGTTGCCAACCAACTCATAGCATGCTAGCATAAGCCACTCTGGTGTTGTGTCCCACATGGACACGGCTATCCCTTTATCGCCCCTTTCCAACATAGCACAGGCCTCAGGCTACAGACCACTTTCGTTAGCTTCCCTTCACGGCTTCTCCGAGATAGCATGGTTCCTTGGCTTCTTTGGGTGGAAGAAACAGGTATACATCATCCTAGATATTAGGAAACAGGACCCTGTTTCTGCCTCCATGCTGGGCTCGCTGACTGCTGAGAGACACTCCATCCACACTCAGAGGTGCTGAGCCCATGTTCCCTCAATGTTTCCAAGATCTTACGGAATAGGTTAACTTTTTGCTAGTGTGTCACTCCACCCTACCTCCCAATCCTGCAAACTGATGACTATCACAGGGTCTGCACACTCTTTCCTAGTCTGCTCTGTGCTTACAAACATGTCCAGATGGAGAAGCTACCAGGCCACTCATGAATAGACAGTTTTCTATTCTCAGATCTTAAAAACCATCATTCTGTTATAAGCCCTCTATTGGGAAACATCATTATTGTACATCTATTATATGAACCGATTTTATACATTGTATAGGAGAATTCTCATTCTAGCCTTTGACTTGGCTTTTCTCCGTTTTCCAAATAAGGAATTTAGGCTCAAGAGGCTGGCTGAGTTCCCAAGCTTCAGACATGGTCAGTGGGACTCTGCCATCCATGCTGATGCTCTCTTTGTTCTCGAAGTCCTTCTGGGTGAAATGCCGATTTCTGGCTTCACCTTCCTCTTAACTACGTTTAGTGACAGTGACATCTGGTGATGCTTTATTCTGGATCAGTCTTCCCCACCCTTCATCAACAAGGACTGTGCAGGCCGTCCGCTCATGAGTTTCCTTTGGATTCCACTGCAGCCCTTCCTCTATGATGTCATCTTTACGGTTTCTGAAAACCCTGGTGACAGACCCTTGAATTTTTCAGCCTCTACAAAGCCCATGATTCCTCATGAAATCACCCATGGGAATTTGTAGGGACCTGGAGACCTACAGAATATTCCTTATTCTAAATAGCTTTAAGCAGCACAATGTCCATCACTTCCTGGTGTCTCATTCCTGACTCTCAGCTCCACCTCTTCCAGCTCTGAGACCCTAAGCCTGGCTCTCATCTCCTCACCCACATTATGTGTCCACTCCAGAACATTCCTGGTGTCTTTTGGCCTATGCCCAATTCATCCACTGATCATTCTAGAAGCAAATGCGGCCCTGCTACAAGCTAAGTAGCACTCTCTTCCAAAATCTTTCCCAGAAGTCACTGCACCCTGAAAACTGGGAGTAGAATAATAAAATGGCTGTGAGAAATTTTCAATATAAAAATCAAAGGCAAGCTATAAATCCCAGCAGGTTCCTCTATTCTGTTTTAGTCTTACAATCAGCTCTCTACTTACTCTGTGTGGGTGGTGTTGCCCATAGCAGGCACCCCCTTTGTCTCCTTTGCCTTAATTCCAAATAAATCACCTCACTTTTAATAGGTGGTTTTTAGTGGGGAGATTATAATAATGCAATGTGAATACCGCCAGCCTTCCTAACTCTACTTAAAGTATCTCTGAGAACGGCCTCCCCCTCTACCTGAGCAGTCTGCTTCTTTGCCAAAACAGTACTTCCCCTTGCTCTTCGTCCCCTTCTCTCACCTCCAATGTACCCCATTTTCTCTGCAGTCTCATCTCTCATGAGTTTCCTGTCTTCCCATTGATTCTTCTCTCTGCCAGCTCCCTGCACTATGTCTATAAACCAGACCATCTCTCTGTGCCAAATCAGAGTTCTGGTAAAGGTTCCCTGTGTTTTCACTGGTCATCTCTGAACGCTATGAGACAGCACGGTGTTGAGTGGGAAAACGAAAAGAAACAGGAAAGCTCCTATGCTCAGAGAGTTCAGACCCCATGGAGGAAAAGCAGAATAGTGAAAGGTGGATTATTTCTAGGTGAGGGGCGAGTACCGCATTGTTAGCATGGCCACAGAAAGACATCTACGGTGCAGGGGAGTGTGCCCTCACCTGCGTCAAGACAGGAAGACTGATTACTGCAGGGACAATGAGATAGTTCTCTGGGTAACAACACTCACATTGCAAGCCCGATTCACCCAAGTACAATGCCCAGATCCCACAGTGAGAGGAGATAACCAGATCCCACAGTGGAGGAGATAACCAGATCCCACAGTGGGAGGAGATACCCGACCCCTGAAAGCCATCCTGTGACCTCCACTTGCAATGCCCAGATCCCACAGTGGAGGAGATAACCAGATCCCACAGTGGAGGAGATAACCAGATCCCACAGTGGAGGAGATAACCAGATCCCACAGTGGAGGAGATAACCAGATCCCACAGTGGAGGAGATAACCAGATCCCACAGTGGAGGAGATAACCAGATCCCACAGTGGAGGAGATAACCAGATCCCACAGTGGAGGAGATAACCAGATCCCACAGTGGAGGAGATAACCAGATCCCACAGTGGAGGAGATAACCAGATCCCACAGTGGAGGAGATACTCGACCCCTGAAAGCCATCCTGTGACCTCCACTTGCACTTTGGTATATGCCTATCTACTTAGGCACGTGTACACGTGCTTGTGCACACGCGCACACCAATAATTATCAATTACATTTTTCAATTTTAAGATTCCAAGTTATATTCTAAACCAGTTTCTTACCTCTTTGACCCTAGACTACAGCTATCCTCTCCTGAACAGCATCCTGGTTTTAAACACATTCCGATCTGGCCCTTCATACCCCAAGGGTAAACATGGCTTTATAATAAACACTCCATTCAACAGCTCCAAGATGCAGAAGTATTTCATGGGAACTGTGGAAGGAAACAAGCAACGTGCAAAGTAAACAGTTCACACCACTGCTATCGATTCCACCTATTTAGTATTTATTCCTCGGTCTCTCATTACTTGCTATATGGTCATTTGCATATGAATCATCTTCTTTACTAAATTATATTTGGGGGAAGGAAATGCTGCAGATGCAGGAATTCTGCAGCTCTTTCTACTGAGTCATACAACACCTCAGCTCTTTCGTAGACTGGAATATAAAAAGCACAAGAAAAAGAAATAAGAAATACTTCTGGTTTAAACAAACAAAAAAAACAGATCCTAATTTTATGAATGCTACACATAAATATTTCTCAAATCCAAAAGAACATGACCCAAAAACTACTAAAGAATGATCAATAAAAGTAAATGGGTATTTTGCAAAAGAAGCAAAAAATAAAATCTATAGATGAGACTTTAAAAGCTTTGTCTCAGCAGTTAGAGCACGTGCCATG
The DNA here is from genome assembly GCF_037038515.1 of Microtus pennsylvanicus. NCBI lineage: Eukaryota > Metazoa > Chordata > Mammalia > Rodentia > Cricetidae > Microtus > Microtus pennsylvanicus. The sequence continues at coordinate 67,861,349 of NC_134581.1, read as the reverse complement.
CAGGCATGAGGGCTGGAGCTGGGATCACAGGAACTCACTTACATGCCAGGGAAGGCAGGGTGGCCCACCTACAATTTCAGCCTCAGAAGGCAGAAAGACAAGGATCCCCAGAGCAAGCCGGCTAGTGAGACTAGCCTTGAGGAGAGAGCCCTGGGTTTGACTGAGAGAGACTGCTTCAAAGTATAGGGTGGAAGAGCCCCTGTAGAAGACTCTTGACACCAGCCTCAAGTCTATACATACACATATGCACATAGCCTACACAGGGCCACATAACACACGTGGTTACACACATGTGAATATGTATACACAGACCACACACACATGTGCTGAAAAGAATTAAATAAGGAAAACTACGTAGGTTTACTAGTAATCAGATAAGTAAAAATGAAACAGAATTTTCAATATATGACATATTCTTAAATGAACTGAGCAAAAGTGAAATAAAATAACAATAGATAACATCTCTTGAGTGCTTGTTATGAGTCCTGTTTTCTTCTAGAGACTTCACTTGGTTAATGGCAACACTCGAGATAACCCTAAGAGGTGTTAGCACTCCTTACACAAATGGGTAAGGAATGTCCCCCAGAGTCAGAGGACTATCAGGTGCTGAAGACAGAGTCTGAGCTCTTCTTCACTACACTACAGAACTGTATTCCGGACCGTTTTTTCTCTTTTGTCTCTTAGAAAACTAAACATTTACCAAACGCTGACTGTGGCAAGAGGGGGCTGAATATTGTGCACAGACAATCTTATTTGGCTTCATAATAGCTCTAGAAAGGAGTTTCTCTTTTTTTAAACAAGCAAAAATATTTCATTTATTTTAATATGTTTTAATTGAAAGAGAATTAATCACTTCCTGCTTCCTTTCCTCCCTCCAAGCCCTCCCATGCCTCCAAGACTCTCAAGTTAATCACCTTTTTCTCTTTGATTATTATTGTCATTGCATACACATATGTGTGCACATGTATGCACAAGGATGTATAAATACACCTTGCTGAGTCTGTTTTTGTTGCTTGTGTATGTGGTTTAAAGGCTGACCGCTCTGCACTGAACAACAGCAAGGGAGTGCATTCCTGGGAGAGGCTAATCCTTCTCTCCCAGCCGTCATTAGCTGCCTGTGGTTCTCTCTAGGGTGGGATTCTGTGTTCCCCTTCCATGTTAGCATGCCCATTAATATTGCTATTGTTCCATTCTGGTTTATGTAGACAGTGTTAGCAGATACTGCTTCACAGCTGACTTCCTGGTGTCCTGCCTCTTCCCATCCTCCCATCCCCTCTCCCACAGTGGTCCCCGAGTCACAAATAAAAGAGCTGTGGAGTAGATGTGCCTGCTACATCTGGGCTTCCCGGGACCCCTTGGTCTCGGCACTGAGCCCAGCTGTGGTGTCTGTGATAAAGAGAGGCTTCTTTGATGAGGGGATGGGAGCCATGCTATCTGTAGGTGCAATGATCTTTGCTTAGCAGGCTAAGATAGGAGACTAAGAAAAACTAAAAAACTTGGCAAAAGTATCAACTTATGAATGCTAAAAATGGGCTTGTTTGCACAAAAATTTCCCTTCCCTAGGATGGAAGCCATGTTAGATTAGGCCCCACCCCCGCGGCTTCAGTTTAACGTAGTTGCCTCTTTAAAGACCCTGTCTTTAAATGCATGGCGCATTGGGAGATCCTGCGGATTCAATTTTCAAAATATGAATTTGAGGGTAGGTAGATACATGCAAGCCTTTGCGTTAGATTTTCCACTTTGGTAAGAAATACCTGAAGAGGGGGCTGGAGAGATGGCTCAGGGGTTAAGAGCACTGGCTGCTCTTCCAGAGGTCCTGAGTTCAATTCCCAGCAACCACATGGTGGCTCACAACCATCTGTAATGATATCTGGTGCCCAATTCTGGCCTGAAGAGATACATGTTGACAGAACACTGCATACATAATAAATAAATAAATATTTTAAAAAAAAGAAATACCTGAAGAAACTAACTTAAGGGGTGGCGGGCGGAGTTTATTTTAGTTCACAGAGACAGAGGTTTCTAGCCATAGTTGGCTGACTTTCCTGTGTCTGGGCTGTGGTAAAGTCAACCATCACAGTAGAATATAAAAGACCAAGGCTGTTCATCTCTTCATGGCCAGGAAGAATAAGGAAGGAAGAAGGACCATTTACAGACTCACTCCCAATGTCTTCTTGCATTTACCACATCTACGGCACCTACTGCATCTACCAAGGCTCCTTAGAGCCAGCCAGGGACCAAGCTTTCAACACACACGCCTGCAGGAGACATTCTATACTCAAACCACAACAACCCATAAGATCATGTGAAAGAATAAATTGGATGTGTACATACTTCTTCAAATCCTCTCTGTTAGGAAGTCTGGCTTAGCAGTGGGTCTTAGCTGTGGAGAGTCCAAATGAAGCCGAGATTCCCTAAGGAAGGTGGTTGTCCTCTGTAGGCCACAGTTTCGCAGATGCAAACCCTATTAAACAAATGGATATAAAGATTAAATGGCTTATGCATATAAAGAACTCAGGTGGATATCTTACTCAAGGTAAAAGTTCAAATATACCAGTAAGTAGTTTTTTTTTTTTTTTTTGGAAGCTGTTTTTGCCCCCACACAGGATCTCATTCTTTAGGCTAAGCTGGGCTGAAATTTACTGTGTAGCCCAGGCTGGCCTTGAACTCACGATACATCTCTTATCTCAGCCTCCTGAGTGCTGGGACTACAGGCATAAGCTACCACATCAAGTCTGTATCATGACCAAGTCCATCCTGAGTAGGGACCTGCTGGACCTATATCCAGAGCATTGTTGGAAGTGCCTCAAATACACAGGAGTGCTATTCAAGCCCTGCTGAGCATGGTAGTAACCTGCTAGCTAGAACGTTCTGGGGAGAACCCTTCTCCTCATCCACTTCCCCGAAACATCAGACAGCTTCCTCTTTCCCCTCAGACTTTGCTTTTGCTTTCTAGCCAATGGGTTTTCATTCACTTTTAAGTTTTTTTGTCCAGGTTACATTCACAAGCAAGCATACTGAAGGAATGTCTTCCTTGGTTTTTTCTCTTCTCACCAAAGGGTGAAGGGAAAGGTCTAAACTAATACTGAGAAGATAAAAGTCCTCCCGTAACCCTTCTTTCCCAAGATTTCACCTTTCCCATAGATCACCAGCTTGCTTGTCAAAGGAGACCCAAGGTCCGCTGACGATACACGACCAAGGAACATTTTTTTCTCTGATGAACTCTCCTTGGTCATTAAAGGGTACTGGGCCTCTATCATTACAGAAACTACCCCAGGGCCAATGGAACGCTTTGCTTCCATCTCAGCAGAGTATTCTCACTGACATTAACCGAGTACCTTCTCTGTCTAGATCAACACCCAGAAAGAAAGAGCGAAGAGGCATCAGATGACGAACAGGAAATCCGTCACAGTGGGACAAAGCTGCACAGCTAATGACAGACAGGCGGGACTAATGCTGGCAGAAGTAGAGCCATTGTGGATGAAAGCTTAGCTCCCAGAAAGAAGCTGCGACTGACTACCAAGACTGACTCACTGATTAGAACACCAGTGATGCAGAGAGGTTTGGATGTTCTGAGTCCAGAGCCAAATTATCTTGGGTCATCTTTAGTTCCCTTAATAGTCATTTTATGCACCCACCCCACCCACTATAAGTGAGCTAACATCCTGTGACCATTAGGTGAATCCTTTGGAATGCATGAATGGACAACCAATACCAGCCCCAAAGCTAACGTTGCCATCATTAGCATCTGAAGCATTTAACAGAGACAGACTTCCCACTTCGCTGTAATCCAACCACAGGATGTACTCACCAATGTATTTGAAGTGTGCACACCTATGATTTTCTTTGCTGTGCTACTATAAAAAATTCATGCAACCACTGCCACATTGACACATGATATTTGGGACAATCTAAATCTATGTCCCTAGACCATGGTCACTCACATTTGGCTCCAGAGTGAGTCATCTCTTCTTTATTTTGAGACTAGAACCATGGTCTTGCATTGACACCACACAGGTGGGACGCAAGCATAGAGGAAGAGATGGTTATGGCTAGTGGCTGGGAGAGGATGTGTGGGAGACGGGCTCTGTGGGCTTAAGACAATAGATCAGAGAGAGAATTGGTAAACCGTTGGGCTGAAAGTTGCCTCCATGTGACATGGTAAATGAGGAGAACCCTAATAACAAAGAACATGGCAAAGAGAGGATGGTTGAGCAAGCACTAGCAGTCACTCAGGGAGTAATAAGACAGCTACAAAGTATGGAGACCCAGAAGGGTGAGCCAGTCAAAAGAGGTAAACAGTTCATGCAGGCTTCGCTGTGCCGAGTTCATATGTGGCTGGATTAAAATGGCAGACTACCTCATACAGAAGCTAAGTTGGGAGGCCTAGGTAGAAGAGACTTCATTTGTCTCCTTTTATGTATGGAATCTAGAAGGGTGAGGGATGACAGATAGTTGTGAGTGCAGAAGGAAAAGGAAGCAATGGAGGAAAGAAGGAAGAACGAGGCAATGGTGGAGAAAGACAATGTTCATGCCATGTGGGTTCTTATATGAGGACCAGATACATATGACATGAAAGCACAAGGACTATTCATGGGGAATAAGGAAACCAGTGAGGGATGGGAGGAGACACGGCGGGGTGGGGGGTAAAATGGTACAGCAAATATGACCTAAGTACAATGATATATACGTATAAAAGCATCATAATGTAGCATTCTTTTGTATACTAACTTTAAAAGAGTTTTTAAAGAGGAAAAGAGAAAACGGAGATCTTCACAATGAGCCAGCAGCATGAGGAAGAGACAGGTCATGCAGGGGATGGCGTAGCATCGCTAAAGCATTACAGGGGAGCTAAGAGACTCAAACTCACACCTGCTATCAGCAGGGATGCAGCTGCCTCCCCTGGAGAAACAGGCTCCCCTGCAGCACACATGAGCACCATCCTCTCCAGCTTCCCTGTTTAATGCTGGTCCCCATCCTCAGTTGCACTTACTGCTTGATTTCCTAGACTCTGTGGCTTGCGAGAACATAATTCACCACTGCAGAAAGTTTTATTGGATCGCACTATCTTCAAGAACATTATTTAAGAGAGCTGGCAGTAGACAGGTTCGGAACAAAGTAATTCTACAGTCATTGTTTAGGAGGTTAGAAATCACAAGTATGACAGTTATTTAACGTGTGATTATTTTTGCCTTTGTCGAGAGAGCACCTAAACACTGTGAAGAAGACCCAACTTAGACCACATTGTAGCGAAAACTCCCAGCCTAATATTTCTTCAGGGTTGCAGGTAGGCCTGCCATATAGCCGTGATTTATAACCTGACCATCTGTGTATTGTGGTGATCACTTTTTGTGTTCTTAGTGTGTGTAGCCCTACATATCTGTTCCGTTTTCCAGGAGCTCATGAGTCCTAATCTTAAATGCAGAGACTCGTGCTTGGCTGTGGTGCTGTGGGTTGAGTCAAGGGCCTGTGCACAGCAGCCATGGCCTTTACTGAGCTGCGCCCCTATGCAAAGGTTTCTATATTAACCATTAACTCCTAATATTCGAGGTCAGGGTGTCACATAAACACAGCTCTTTGGGTTAATGACCCCTGGGTCTCTTTTCAAGCATCATCACCCCATTCCCAGACTCCTATCCTAGTCTTCTCTCTTGGTCTCCATGTACTTCCCCCCAATACCCCAGGATCTACATGCCCCATAAATTTCAAAACACCACTTCCCATTGTAAGACTTTAAGACAACCCTGAAGCCATTTTTGACAATTCTGAATCCTCTCAGCCTCTGTGCCATAGTGCTTCCCCTCCTCCCCTAGGAACCAAGGACCTAACAGCTACACTCGCACGTACTCAGTTCCTGAACAATTACCCATATACGTATGCTTTGGTTCGGTCCCCTGGGAAACGGGGTCAAAATGACCTCTTACCTCATCTGATCTGGCAACAGCTCTCCAGTCAATTATTGGTAATAGCCCTTTCAAATAAGCCAATAGAATAGTCAAAGAACAACCCCCCCCCCTTGCTTCTGTGGCCCCTTTAAAAGTAGACTGTACCCGCTATTCGAGGTCCCTCGGCTTCCCGAATGCTGGGGGACCCTGTCATCACAGATTAATAAAATCCTCATGCTTTTGCACCGGCTGTGGTGTATGAGATGGTCTCTGGGGGTGACTCCTTCTCGGTGTTTGGACGCTAGAGTCCAACACCATCACCCTGACTTATTTGGCAAGCTTTTGCTCCTGCTACAGGAGAATCAGCTTAAATTTCTGGTTCTCCACCTTGTCTCACCTGAAGCACCTGAAGTCCCAAGTAATTGCAAAAGTCTGTCTTCTCTCAAGAAAGACTGGGAATCAAGGAGATCAATGTTAAGCCACCCCAGCCACGAGAGTAACCCAGGCGCTGTGTTCTGCCTGGGCTACCAAAACAGCCAGGCCCCCATCTGGCAGGGCCAGTTCCATGGTTCTGTGAAAGACATGGAAAACAAGCAATACTTAGACCCATGGAGGAGTTGGAGGCAAAGATGACCACAGGGAAGGCTTTGCATGACAGCCATAGGAAACTCTATGATGTAATTTTAGACAATGTCCCGTATCTGGTATGTGGTTTTGCTTCAAATATCTTCTGAACAATAATTTAACTTTTGAGCTGTTTTTAATTTTTTAGTGGTTCCAAAATACTTTTCCTTCTTTAATAACTGTCAAGTGTTTAAAAGACATAACATGGTTTCTTTTTGGTGAGGGCAGTGGTTCTCAAGACAGGGTTTCTCTGTGTAGCTGTGGAACACACTCTGCAGACCAGGCTGGCCTTGAACTCACAGAGATCCACCTGCCTCTGCCTCCCAAATTCTGGGATTAAAGGCGTGTACCACCACCACCTACCTGGCTTATAACATGATAACTTGATTTCTTAAGATCGATCCAAGTCTTCTGCAGCACCTTTCTCTCTGTGTCCTCCACTAGATCATGAGCTCTGGAACTCTTGTCTTTCTGTGGATGATCCCTGTGAGTGAACACAAAGACTGGGTGCAAAAATATACAGTGTATATGAAATTAAGAAATGGATTGACAGTGAGTTGTACTGTGTAGGTGCAGTTGGAGGTTTACAGAGAAGATAAACGTCTAGAGCCCCACCGAGGGTGCGGCCCACTCACATTCTGTCCTTCCTTCCTCCTTATCATGTAAAACCAAAGCAAAGAAGGATGATGATGCCAAACTCAAGGGAACACTAACCTCAGAGGAGAAGAACACATGTGGATGGCAGTCTATTTGGTCAGTGTTCTAGTTTTTAAGCTAGGTGTTGAGTTTATGAGGCTTAACTTGTTAGTGGTTGATTCTCAGCATATTCACACTTCACATGACATATACGAAATGATGATTTTTTTTATTAAACTTCCTTTCAAAATTTCACTTCTGTGTCACATTTCAGGGGTACTTCAGCATCTTTTTTTTCTCTCCAAATGTAAGAGCAAGGAGCAGTAGAATGAAACATAATGATAATTTAGTGCTTGGTCCTTTACCAGGTGCAAGGAGATGGATGTCAACCTCTAGGCCTGACCTTTTCAGCATCCTTGAGAGGGTGTTTCTCCAGGGTGGTCAAGATGACCCTGCAGCCTGCTTAAAAGCACATTCTTAATAACTCAATATTGTGCACCCTCGTAAAAAAAGAAAGAAAATCAATATACAGCAGCTTAAGGGAGCTGAGGCACAGGACTGGTACTCTGATCAATTCAGTCTCATTGCTGCCCACTCTTACTCAGCACTGTGCTGAGCATCGAGGGCATTTGGTGACAACCAAACCCCAAATATGCAGTTGGCAATCCCAAGGTTCTTACTTTCTTATGTGAAGAGCCAGACATGTCATCAAAGACACAGGAGTAGCCTGGAGGGCGGACCTTAATTTTAAGCTGTGGGTGGAGGAGGGGTGGTGAACTGAAAAGAACTTCCGGGGGAAGGGAAGAGAGGAAGGGACAGTTCCTGGAAAAAGAGAGGGCCAAGATACAAGTATGGATTTACTGTGACACCACAGATAGTTTTTCTGTAGCTTTAACTTCTAGACTGCCCCCACGACGTTTCTCTCTCTCTCTCTCTCTCTCTCTCTCTCTCTCTCTCTCTCTCTCTCTCTCTCTGTGTGTGTGTGTGTGTGTGTGTGTGTGTGTGTGTGTGTGTGTGTGTGTGTGTTCAAGAAAGTTGCCATCAGGATAGAAGCCCAGTAATTGAGAAGTTCACTACTGAACTCATTATCCCTTAATTGTGGGCCCCCAGGTAGCTTAGGAAGTTAGGATATGCGGCTTATGTTTGTATTTTTAATTTTAAAAATGTATGTATATGGGTGTTTTGCCTTCATGTATGTCTGTGCTGTGTATGCCTAGTTCCCATGAGGCCAGAAGAAGGCACTGGATGCCCAGGAGGTGGAGTTACAGGTGGTTGTGAGTTGCCATGGGGGTTCTGGGAATTGACCTAGGTCATCTGGAAGACGAGCTAGTGCTCTTAACCTCTGAGCCATCTTTCCAGCCCCAATTCGTGTTATTTTTCTTAAATAAAAAAAAAATACAACTAAGCCCGTTAATTCACATCTGTGATCCTAGCACTCAAGAAGCAGAGGCAGAAAGATTGCTAGAAGTTCCAGATGTGTCTGGACTATGGCATGAGACCCTGTCTCAAAATAAACAGATAAACAAGCAAATACAAAACCTTTTTCTCTGCAGGAGTTAGCTAATGTTTGACTTGGATCAATCTTAAGGAACCAAGTTATCATGTTATAAGCCAGGTGGTGCTGGTGCACACCTTTAATTAAAGAACTTGGGAGGCAGAGGCAGGTGGATCTCTGTGAGTTCAAGGACAGCCTGGTCTACAGAGTGTGTTCCAAAGCTACACAGAAAAGCCCTGTCTCGAGAACCTCTGCCCTCATCAAAAAAGAAACCATGTTATGTCTTTTAAGCATTTGAAAATTATTAAAGAAGGAAAAGTATTTTGGAACCACTAAAAAATTAAAAACAGCTCAAAAGTTAAATTATTGTTCAATAAAGATGTTTGAAGCAGATACTGGACATTGTCTAAAAATTACATCATAGAGTTTCCTATGGCTGTCGTGCAAAGCCTTCCCTGTGGTCATCTTTGCCTCCAACTCCTCCATGGGTCTAAGTATTCTTGTTTTCCATGTCTTTCACAGAACCATGGAACTGGTCCTGCCAGATGGGGGCCTGGCTGTTTCAGTAGCCCAGGCAGAACACAGTGCCTGGGTTACTCTTGTGTCTGGGGTGGCTTAGCATTGATCTCCTTGATTCTCAGTTCTTCTTGAGAGAAGACAGTCTTTTGCAATTACTTGGTTCTCCTTCCCAACAGCTGATTTTTCTTCATTTTTTTCCCCAGGTCTCTCTCACTTCCATTCTTGGTACCTAGTCCTGCTGACAGAGGTGGTAATTAGGTGTGATTTAAGTATGACATAATTTGTGCAAGGCTATGAAATGCCAGCATAAAATCAAGGGAGTTTGGTCAAGAGGAAATTTTATTCCCGGAAAAGGAGAGGCGAGGGGGAACAGGTGGCAGGAGGCCATCTGCTTCAGAAGGCCTAATTAGGATTCTGGTTTTGCGAGGAACATTTTTAGAAAAAGCATTTGCAAGAATTGCTGAAAAGTAGTATCAGTTCTGAGAAGGAAGTGAGGAAAGCTGCGAAGGCTGGGCAGACTCGGTGTTCCAGCTCAACCTCATCGAAAGGGGTCCCCGAAAAGATGCAGCCAGAAGGAAATCCTGTAAGTAGGAAGGAGCCAGCAAGCAGACTGGATGTTGTACTGACACCCTGACCCACTGATACGCTGCAGCGCTGTGTATCTCCAGGCGGCAGAAGAAGAATTAAGGACCAAGCTGTTTAGAGAAAGTGAAGACTTTGTCTTCTCAATATCTAGTCTGTGATCACTAGGCAATTTCTTACCATCTGTACCAAGAAGGGCTTAGTACTCGGGGAGAAAGAAGCAGGCTTTAAGGAATAGGAGGGAGGCAAACAGGCCATGGAAGTGCATAGAGGGTATCATTTCTAAACACGAGTCATGGATTTGGGTCAGTAAAAATGGCTTCCTATGAAAGTGCCACTTCCAATATATTTGTGCTGTATGACTTTCAATAAACACCACTCACTTATAACTTAATGTTCCAGCTTTAATGGATTTGGTAATGTGAACTAAATTAGTCAATTCATCGAATATTTGCCCGCATCTATTATAATCACTGTAATTACCTTCATCTGTCTACTAAAGGACAATTTCAACTTTGTGTTATTATCTTCACACTGAAATAGCACCACACAAATTAGAAATTATATTTAGACAAATTAGTTCCCTCCCAGAATTTCAGTTTCTCATATGAAAAGTTCAGTGACAGACTCTAAGTTTGCTTGGAAGATTTTATATTTAACTAACTCATAATCTGATATGAAATGTTTAGTGTGTAATAGTCAAAAGAATATAATCTCATAAATTCAGTCTTCATTAGTGTGGAATTTACCATGTTTGTATTTATTATATCTATAAAAACAAAGTTTTCTAGAAAATTATTATTGCAAATTCAAATGTGTCAAGAAGCTTCCTAATGTTGCCTTCAAGTGTCTGGGTGTTTTCAAAACCAAGGGCTTCAAAATGCATATCTAATTCTGTAAGTTATATACTGTTGTAAGAGCTCTACTTACCTTGTGGAAAGAAAAGAGGAGCAGAAGGAGGAGGAAGAAGAAGGGGAGGAGGAAAAAGTGGTGAAGACAGGAGGAGGAAGAGGAGGGGGAAGAGGAGAAGGAAGAGTGAAGGAAGGAGGAGTAGGAACCGTGACTGCAGATGTTCCTTTCTATTGCTGGGATAAAACACAGACCAACAGCAACTTAGGGGAAGAGAGGTTTTCTCTCAACGTATAGATCACAGAACATCAGTGAAAAAAGTCAGGGCATGTATGTCACACATATGAACGCAGAGAGACTGGAACAGCACACACAAGATCTGCACAGGTTCAAAGTAGACAAATTCCCAGAATGGCGAAGGGGAAGAGGACACAAAGCCCCACCCCTGATCAAGAAACTAGCTGCAAAGGATGCTGGCTGAGAAAGACAGAAGCGTTCCTCCAGTGATGTGCCTCTGGGCACATCAACCACACTCAGGGAAGGCCCATATCCAGGAGCCTTCAGTCAGACTTTCAGATGGATTCTATGGACTTGTATTTGTATGTGCTTTTTGTTTTGGTAATTTTTGATCTTATTGATTTTTTTTTTTTGGTTTTTAGTTTTCCTTTCTGTTGAGAAAAAGAGACAGAGGGGGTTGGGTAGAAAGGTAGGAAGTAACTGTAAAGAATTTGGAAAGAGAAAAAAATATGGTCAAAATAAATTGCTTGAAAAAAATCTTTAATAAAAATTAAAGTTAGAGCCGGGCGGTGGTGGTGCACACCTTTAATCCCAGCACTTGGGAGGCAGAGGCAGGCGGATCTCTGTGAGTTCGAGGCCAGCCTGGACTACAAGAGCTAGTTCCAGGACAGGAACCAAAAAAAGCTACGGAGAAACCCTGTCTCGAAAAATCAAAAAAGAAATTAAAGTTAAAACAACAAAAATTGAAAAACAACAGGAATTTTAAGCAGAAACCATGGAGAACTGCTGCTTGCTGGACCACGTCTTTACTCAAGCTTAGCTACCTGTTTTATATCGCCCATGACTGCCTGCCTAGATATAGTGCTGCCTACAGTGGGCTGAGACTTCTTATGTCAATTAGTAATCAAGACAGTCCGTCACAGACGTGCTGGCAGGCCAATCTGACGGTCTTCTCAGGTGACTCAAGGCTGTACCAGGTTGACAGCTGGGGCTGACTAGAGCAGGCACTAAAATTAGTAGAGTCATTATGTCACATATATCTGGCAAGCTGTAGCAGACCACAATCAATGTTCCTTTCCGTTTCCTATCCTGAAAACACTCTCATTGAGAAGTTACAAAGACATTCTATTCAATGAAAATGTGCAGTGATATCCTACATGGTGCTTACTATATGGATTCCCCAGACAGCAGCCTCGAGAGAAATAGTGACTGTGTAGGAGTGTTCAAGGACCAAGTCCTATCCAAATCCACTCAATAAGTACTTAGCCCTTACTGAGATTAAAATTAAAACACCCAGGTCGCTTCTGACAAGAAACTCTACTCCTGAGGCAAGACCATCCTGCCATGTTGAGATCCCATCTCATTGTTTTCTGAAGCCATTCACGAACGTGGGAAAAGAGATGCCTACACCCCCAGTTAGTCCATTTCTGTCCTTTCCTCCAACAGAACTGCTCAGCCTTGAGCAGGTTACCACAAGAAACATCTCACTGTGCCTAACTCCAACAAGCCTGAGGCCAGGAGGAAAACTCCACTGTGAGACTGTCAAGGGTTGATGATGATCCCAGAGGTCCTGCCTGCACAGCTGGCTAGTTCTAGTCTGGTCAGTGTCTAATTGCGATTTGTATGTAGTCATATTTCTCTAGACTAACAATCCTAACAATCAAAGGGAAGTGATTCTTATGAAGGTCATGCCATGGAGTCCTTGGAAGGATGCGCAAGGAAGGAGAGCCCCAGCGCTTCTGACTGGACCAGAGTGAGGAAGTGGGGTGGCCACTGTTAGCGCAGTGTGAAAAGATGGGGAGACTTCCAACCTGCCACGAAAGCCAGGCACTTGTCAATTTGCTGAACTTAAGGTCAGAAACCCCTCCTCAAGACTCTGTGTTCTGACCTGTGAAGTCAAGGCATGAACGATGTGGTTGCTCAGATATGCCCATTCCAGCTCCTGCTTCACAATGTTTATGAAACGCTCACGCATTAGACACAGTGAGAAGATGGTGCTTGTGTGTGTGTGTCTGTATGTTTGTATGTGTGTGTTGTGTAGTATATGCATGCATGTTTGCATGTGTTGCAGGCACATATGTGTAGATGAGTATGGGAAGTGAAGGTTGACATCAACTGTCTTCCGCAGTTGCCTTCTAACTTTATTTTCGGAGGCAGGGTCTCTCACTGAGTCTGAAGTTCACCCATCCAACCAGGACTCAGGGATGCTCTGTCTCCACTCCTGTGCACTGATATTATAGGCAGGCTGCACACCCACCCAGGTTTTTCTGTAAGTTCTGAAGATCTGAACTCCAGTCTTCACACTGACGTAGCAAGTGCATTACCCAGTGAGTCATACCCAGCTTCCGATGTTCTTTTAAGCCATGAACTAAAAACCTAACTACCCTCCATCTTTGAAAGAACCAAACCCAATTTTCAAAAGTTTGTTGAACAAAAATTGAAACTCAATGCATTAAAATAATTACTTCCCATATCCCAACCTCAAAATAGATTGTTTTCAGTCCATTCTGAGTGGTTTTGAGAGATGGCTTTTGAACAATCTGGCCCTACCCCGAAACATCCTGGTGGCTCCTATTCTGTTCCATGGAGCAATTAGCATGCCTCTTGGAAAAAACACAAGCAACAATGTGGGCCCGTGAGTAATCAAGGAGTCTGTTTTCATTTCCAGAGTATTAAAGGCAGAAACCCAGGGGCTTGAGCAGAAACTAGAAAATAGCAAAGGAGATCTTGATTGTGTTTTGAAAATTCCAATTTCATTTTCAAGTGCAGAATGTGCCCCGGAGCAAGACTCAGCAAAACAACCTATGGCAACTGTCCTTAATTACTTCTTTCCTGGGCTGCTTCTAACATTAGCAATCTGGAGGCCAGCTCCACAGATCTGGCTGAAAAAATCACTCAAAATCATTCTCTAATCATGTGTTTGAGAGGTAGGCCGAGGTTATATTGTGTAATGAGACTCCCCTAAATAACTATTCATCAGAAGAGAGTTCTTAATTCTGCAATCCCCCAGGACCAATGGGATTTCAGAGTCAGTCATGGCCCAAATATCTTGTTTCCCTTGTGGTTTCTGCGACCTGGTTCTCCTCTGTTCTATTTACCTAGATGGAGTACTGTGGCTATCTTCGTACACTCTAAGGCAGCCAGACATAAAATAGCCTGCCTTATTACTTCCAGCATTGTGAACATATCTGCCAGAATTTGTGTCCTGGTTTGTAGCCTGAAACACTGGAGAATCCTGAGGCCTGGACTTGCCATCATTTGCCCCCTTTGCCTTCATGTGCCCTGTCTAGTCATGTCAGGTACAGTGTTGAGGGCAGGGGGAAGAAACACACAAGAGAGGCGAGGCAAAGAGCAAAGAGACGAGTAAGCTAACTTATCCTGGACAGTAGAATTACCTTAATTCTAAAGATTTCCATGAAATCTTAATAGCATGGTGGCCTAAACAAGAGCTGCACCGGGACAATAGCTGGTATCCCAACATGAACAGGAGAACTCTTACAAGGCCTCCCCGCTATATGAAGAGCTACAGTCTTCTCCAGGATTGATCCCCAGATACATTATCCATTTCCAAGTGATAAGCCCTAAACACATATACATACAAGAAACATTCACTGTACTAAGCAGGTACATGTGGTTGTGTGCGTATACATATGCATACATAGACACGCAAACAAATAGCAATAATAATTTAAGAAAAGGTCATGAGTTTGAAGGAAAATAGGAGGAGTTGGATGGGGAGAGAGTGGAGTAGAAATTATGTAAATACTGTACTCGTGTATGAAATGCTCAAAACACAAAATAAAATATGTTTTAAAAAGCTAAAAACCAAAACCATCATTTTGGAATCAAGCTCACCAAAGGGGGAGAAAGTCAAGACACAGTGTGTGCTGACATCATATTTGGCAAAAGACAAGCAGGGAATTCACCTTGAGGGAAGCCAGTGCCCTCCTCCAGCAGATGGGGCATGATGAACACCTGCAGGCAGACGTCTAAGCGATGTCCATTCAGGCGTCTCCCAGCCAATAAGTCCAGAGGCCAGACAGGTAATTTTGCTGCTACAAATGTTTGCAGGGTAGACTTCTGCAAATAGGATAGATAATGCCCTACAGAAGGCTGGGCCAATTCACTATCATAGTAATGAAAGCCACTTGACCCCTCTCTGGGACCTCCCTCCTTCCAGCGGCCCCAGCCCCGCCCCCTAGTGATGGCTAAAGCTGGCAGGAGGCCATTACCAAAGGGCAGCTGAGCGTCTCATCCTGATTTACTGGAGCCACATTTCACACTGGTAAGTGGCAAAGGCAGCAAGGATAACAGAGACAAGGAGATGGATTCTCTTTCTATAAATAAACAGAAAACTGCTGCGGGATGCCAAAGTCATAAAGATGCAATGGAGACGCCAGCTCCCCTTCACTCACCAAGAAAGTCTCCGTGTTACGTAAGGGTTATTCGGCACTTGATCAGAAGACTTTTAATGTCAAGGATCTCTGAAATTAGATTTAATGTCAACGCTGGGATGATTTTGCCGAGGATATGTTCTGGTCTAGAGCATGGGAGGAAGAGGAACTTTCTAGGTCCTTTCAGCTTTCATAACTATTTGTCAGACCCAGCCTATCAATGCTGTGTTTGGAAATGTTAGCACAGTCAGTCTCCTGGAGAGCCAGTCTGGCCTGCTCACATCGGGTTTGTCTAATTCCATCTTTAGTTTTAAATCTGATTCCCAAAAAAGTCTTACGACTTTGATCAAGTGACCTATCTTTCATGAGGGACCAAGCCGTTGGTGATATTGCTGGTCTGGAGGATACCCTAGAATTGCCAGCTTGAATATGACCAGTTTTCCCAGTTTAAACTAGCTCTACCTGGTGGGCCATCCTCCAGTGGCCCTATCCTCCATCAGCCCCATCCTTCAGAGGCCCCATCCCCTGGCTATTTCTTCTTTCATTCCTCTTAAAGGTTGCATTCTTAATCTCCTATGGGTAAACCTGTATCAGGCGTCTACAGAAAAATGGAACAAAAATGCTGTGTAGATAAAGAGGTCTATTGTAAGGAAGTGGTTTGCAGACACTGGAGGATGAGGTCCCAAGATCTATAGTTGACAAGCTGATCACCCAGAAGAGTGGGTGGTATGGGTTCCAGAAAACAAACAAACGAACAAAACAAAACAAACAAAACCCAGTTGAAGGGCTGGTGCGATGACTCAGCAGGCGAAGACCTGAGCGACACCCAGCCTGAGGACCCGCGTTTGACTCACCTCCAGCAGCCGGGAGGAGGAGCTCTTCCTGGAGGAGAGCCAGCCTTTTTGTCCTGTGCTTTGTATCCAGGTCTTTGCCTGACTGGATGAGGCTTGTTCACACCGGGAAGGGTAACACAAAAATATTCCTCCAGACACAGGAAGAATTACTGTTTGACCAAATTTCAGGGCCCCTTGGAGCCGGGTCAAGTGACCCCTGCAATTACCCATCAGGAAGTCAGCATATGTGTTATCTTTGTCTGTGACACTGCAGCAAAGAATCAAAAGTTAGATAAATCATAAGCAGAAATTTATTCCTGATGATTCTGGAAGCTGGGAAGAGTCTTCTCAATTTAGCACTTCAAAAAAATTATGCTTCTTAAAATTATATTCTGGGGCTCACTGATTTCTAGCCTATCTGAGAAACTGTGATTCCCCAGGTTCAGGGAGAAGCTGTGTCTTGTGAGGTATTCAGTCACAGCAAGGAGAAAATAAACTAAGATACTGTTACAAACAAGCCCTCCGTTTCCATTTCTGAACGCTTATTTGTAGAGAAAAGGCAAGTTTAGATAGCTGTATATGTTATCTTATTCCAGCTACGTTGTAAAATTGCCATACCAACTTGGTTAGGTCTTTAAATATCCAAGAGTAGATTCTGGAGTCTTAGAAGGTTATAAAAAGCCTATCACACATAAGAAGAAGTAATTTTAATACTAGTCATTTCTTTTCTTGATTTATTTCATTCATGAAAAATTCCAATACTGTGCTGTATAAAGATGGTAGAAGCAATCTATTTATGATTCCAGATTTCAGCATAAGTAGATTTAGGTTTTGACATTCAATATTTGCTGGCTGGCTGTGGTAAGTGGTCTGTATTGTAGCTAGGTTACTTCTTTCTTACTATTTCTGCTTGTTAGTTTGTTTTATGAGACTAAGTTTCATGTAGCCCAAGCTGACTTCAAACTTGATATGTGGCTTAGGGTGACCTAGATTCCTGTGCCCTCCTGTCTCTGTCCCCCCACCCCCTCGCTGCCCTGAGCTCTGGGAATGTATGCATTTGCCACCACACCCAGACCTTTCTTATTTCATTTCTATATTGCTTATCTTTGTTTTATAAAATGCCCTTTCGAAGTCTAATACAACCATATGACTTTTAATTTGTGAATGCAATGGCATTAGACTGATCAGTAGCCTATGGGCACCCGTTCTTACATCCATAATATAAATCTTAGTAGGTCACATTGTACTGCTCCCCCAAACCTTCAAGGGATCCTATTTTCAGTTTGTTTAACTTTGTACCAATATTTAAGAGTTATATTAGTTTATAATTTTTTTCAATTATACTCTCCTTAGTATATTTGAGTGTTAAGGTTAAATTAGGCTTATTAAGTGAATTTGACTCTGATCTCTGCTTCTCTATGGTTTAGCCAAGCAGTTTATCAAAACTACAGCCTGCAGGGCATGCAGCCAAGGAGAGTTGCGAATGTGTCCCAACACAAAATTATAAACTTACTTAAAATGTGAGGTTTGTTTTCTGCACTTTTTATTTTTGTGATTCAATGACACGGAAGCACAATTAATTAAAACTCGGGATAGAAATTGGGGTTCAACCTGAAGATCTGAAAAGCAAAGCAGTCAGCCGAAATGGTGATACTGCCCTCCAGGAATCTCAGAATAAGACTGTCTGCGAGCTGTTTCCTCCCATTTTATAAACCGCTCTAGGGCTTGGGGCTTGGATTAAAGGTGAGCACCACTCGGATTAAAGGCATGCATCTCCTGGTTTCGATGGCCACTGGTGCAGCTAGTGGTGGGATTGAAGGTGTGTGTCACCACTGCTTGGTCTGTAAGGCTGACCAGTGTGCCTGTTTTACTTCCCCAATCCCAAGGCGAGCTTTATTTATTAAAGTACAATTGAAATGCCACTACATTTCTCCTTTTTGTCTAAAATAAAAAAGGTTATAACTAATATAAGAAAACTAAGGGCTAGAGTCCTGCTGTGTGAATTTGTGAATTTTGTAGATGACAACATTGTATTGCAATGGTTGGGCACATGTGGGTCCCTTTATGACTGCCTGTCTTTAAATGTTAGACCTACTTGGTCCTGAGACCCATGAGAGTCCTTCTCTATCCTCTACCCCCTCACCACCACCATTTCTGGCTCCAGGACACTATTTAGTCCTTCTGGGTCTACAGGGGGAAAGTTCTATATTTAAGACAGTTTCTTCTCCATTTTATCTTTTTTTCTTGGGCTTGTTCCTTTGTTGTTGGTTCTGATTCCCTTTCAAATATTTTGGTGAGATGATAAATGGGATAAAATACTCTAAAAGGGTATATGTCTTTAGGCCACTTTCTTTCCTTGACATATGGAAATCTTGGATAATCACAGATTCTTGCATATTTTCTGTAGATTTTATTCCATTCCCATCTAGCTTCCTAGTGAGCAGTCTGATGTAAATCCTATTCTGATTCCATGAAACTAATAACTTGCTTTTCCTTTTTAAAGGCTTACAAGGTATTCTCTTAGTTCTTAACAGTTCAAGAAGTTTTACCAGAGCATGCCAAGTGTCACTTTTCTCATTAATCGGATCTGGAATTGAGCTGGTCTCTTCAGCACTGAGAAAAGCATCTTCCCCAGTGTCTCCTTGTGTATGTTCTCACCAATTCTTACTCACTTGGTCCCTTTTATCCTTCCGTAAATCCTCCCATCTGCAGGTTAAGTCTCTGTTCGTGTTCTTACTCTTTTGATTTTTGTTTCTTTGTGATTTCGTAAGAGTTAGTAGTGACTGATACTCCTGTTACATCTACTTCCCTGGTTGAAGGAGGCATATGTTTGGGTTTTTTGTTGTCTTGGTTTTTGTTTTCCTTTAGGAAGTCTTCTCCATAATGTACTCTAATCTCTTTAGATTTCTCATTACTTTTTGCCCCTTCCCTGGGTCCACTCCCTCCTACTAAGATTGTGTTCCCTTATTCTAACTCATCTTCTCTCCCCAGCTTCATGTTCTTTGTCTGTGTCAGCTCAGGGAGTGTGGGGCTGTTTCCCCGTCAATGGATGGGCTAGGAAAATGAGAAAAGAACGGATCCTAGCATACCTTAATGAAGGCCTCCCAGTCCCTTCCCAGAGGCACAACAGAGCTGCAGAGGGTGCAGCAGAGCTCCGCCCAACCCAGACTAAAATCTGTGAAAATGCAAATGAGCTCATTACTACCTGTCAGCTACTGAGATTTGTAGCTTGGATTAGAAAGAGAGATTACAAACTTTACATGATTCCAGAAGTTATTTGGGAGATGTCCAATGGCTATGGTCCTATTTAAAGTTGTCTCTAGGGGATCTTGATCCCCTTAGTGAGACACCTTACAGATGCTACTAGACCGGTACTGAACAACAGTATCTGTATTGTATTATGCAATACAAAAACAGCAGGTACATTATATTAATTATAATAAACTTTGGCAAATATATATTACCTATAAAACTTGATTAATTAATTAATTGCTTTTTCTCAGGTTGAAATTGTTCAGTGATCACATGCTTTACAACATGAAAATAGCAAAAGTTTAAGAAAACAATTTGGATTAACAAGAAAAATTGCTCGTCAGATTGTTAAGCAATGTGATAGATGGCCACAATAGTCACCTGTACCTCATCAGGGGATAAATCCTCGAGGCCCACTTTCTGATTATTTATGGCAAATGGACGTTACTCATATTACAGAGTCTGGCAAATTAAGGTATGTTCATGTGATAATTGATACATATTCATGTTTCTAATAGCCTTGCACAGACTGGAAAAGCTACTAACCATGTGATAACTCATTCCTTAAAGTATTTTTTATATATGGGAATCCCTAAAACTTAAAGACAGATAAGAGGTCGGGATATGTTCGTAAAGCATTTCAGCAATTTTGTTCCCAATAGAATATCAAACATAAAACAGGCATTCCTTATAATTCTCAAGGACAAGGAATTGTGGAGCTTCCCATGGCTCTTTAAAAACACAACTTCAAAAGATAAAACTGGGGGAATTATACCCTCAGTCACTACACAGTGCCTTAAATCACACCCTTTTTACTCTAAACTTCTTGAATGTGGATATCTTTGAGCAATCTGTCGTGGATAGATTTTGGCATGATGGCACCAGGGCAACTTTCACTAAAATAAAATGGAATGACCTTTGCACTGGATTATGGAAAGGACCTGGCCCATTTCCCATCCCTCCTCTGGTTCTTTTTTGGCCCCTTGAGTACCTGGGGGACCAGAAGTGTTGATCTAAAATCATCCCTGTCTCCTAGACCAGGTCATCTATGGAATCAACCCGTCTCCATTCCCCGCAGCGCTCTAATAGCTCTTCCCAGCCTTACCAAATTGGTATCTAATTCTAGTATAAATCCCTGCTAACATTCCCGCCTACAGAGTCTCTACCACCAGCACTCATCAGCTCCAGATGCCATTTAGCCTGAGACACACAGGTATCTGGAACTTTGGGTGTGGAAAAATGAACTTGCTGGTTAATAAAACACAAGAACCTAAAAGGACACACGAAAACAAAAATTAAAAACCTGCCTTGTATGCTCCTGTCTCCCTTTATCCTAGTTCCAGCAAGAAGAATCACATAGTTGCCTACAACATAGGTGGGCTGTTGGGTGGGATAGGGAAAGGAGAGCATCCAACTTGTGAAACACTATAGACGATATTTCTCTTTACTTCTGTCAGGCCTGCCAAGGTTCTACAGAGACCTCAGCATGTGAATCAATTCTTATGTTTACCACTGTGTTCATTAAACATGGGAAACCGGGAGGCAAGGGCAGATCTGAAGGAGAGGAGAGGGCTCCTTCTACAGTGTCTTCATTTCCTCATGTAACTACACTATAAAACCAAGAACACCCAACCTCACACAGCAGTCATCCTCATGTGGATACTGAGTCAACAACAAAGATGAGCAATAAAGCCAAACAGTTCATAGCAAATCCACTCTGAGGGGCCAATGACCATTTAGTATCTGTGTTTACTTTCTACCAATGACAGTCATGCATCTGTGCAGCTTCACACTACCTCAGCACGACCCATGTCAGATCCAGCACTTGAGGCACTACATTCCCCTAGAAGGTATTTGAGAAGCATCCACAGACAATCTGAAACGAGTAAGTACCAAAAAAAAAAAAAAAAAAAAAAAAAAAAAAAAAAAAAAAAAAAGCTAATTCCAGGCACAGGCTGACAAGAGGAATAAGTTCTAGGCAGGATCCTACCCAGGTTTCTTCACCTTATGGATCTACTGGACAGCTAGAGGTCTGAGTCATAAGGAGCCACACCAGAAGGAAACACTGGTGTTGCCATCATCTGCACCCCCAAAGGTGTGTAGGGGCCTCTATTTCAGACCTGGCCCTTGCTCCTTTCAAGCCTGGCAAGTTTCAGAAAACACATTTCTTCACACCCCCATCTATTTTTATGGTTCCCATTAGCAACAAGAGGCATCAGGGTGATTAAAGCAGTGTTACTATTAACAGTGTCTCATTGACTTAGGAAGGCACAAACAGAAGAAGATCTTACGGATGTGCTTAACGGGATACATTAACTGTGCAATAAAGGGTATGTCTGCATTCATAAGTAATAAACTTAAATCAATCTTGACTCCTAAAGAATAGATAGGAATGAAAGGTCGTAATGGATCCAAATAGGAAAGCAAGTGGGGTTTTGCTCATTTTTCTTTTCTGCCTTGGGTTGCTTATTCATTTATTTTCCTAACAAAGGCCTTCTCTTCATCCTTCTAGCAGAGAACTGACAAGATTTGTCCTGACCTCAACACTCATCAGTTGACTGAAGGCTCTCCCACTAACAGAAAAGAATCTTAGCACCAAAAGGCAA
This sequence comes from Microtus pennsylvanicus, assembly GCF_037038515.1. Classification (NCBI taxonomy): domain Eukaryota; kingdom Metazoa; phylum Chordata; class Mammalia; order Rodentia; family Cricetidae; genus Microtus; species Microtus pennsylvanicus. The sequence continues at coordinate 67,839,437 of NC_134581.1, read as the reverse complement.
AAAGTAAATGAGAAATTCTGGAATCAACATTAACCCTACAAAACAGCAATCCAAGGAGCCAGTTATGAGACAAGCTTCCTTCCAGAATCAAGGATCACTGAGTTCTAGCCATATTTCTCCACTTGAACCAACTATCCCAAGAATTTTTGTCAACCTCTGGTAACTTTTGTCTTCTCGACTTTGCATAAATGGATGCTTTGTAACTCATCCTTGAGAATTACACTGAGTAGAGTAATTCATTCATAAAGTACCTATCTCACAGGTTGTGAGCTGTAGGCTCAGCAGGTGAAGTACTTGCTTAGTATGGTAGTTTGGATGTAATTGATCCCCATAAACTCATAGGGAGTGGCTCTATTAGGAGGTGTGACTTTGTTGGAGTGGGTATGGCCTTGTTGAATGAAGTGTGTCACTGTGGAGGTAGGTTTTGAGATTTCCTATACTCAGGATACAGCTCAGTGTCTCAATCAACTTCCCGTTGCCTGCAAGAAGTAGGACTCTCAGCTGTTTTTCCAGTATAATATCTGCTTGCACGCCACCATGCCATGAGGATCATGAACTGATCCTCTAAACTGTTAGTGAGCCACCCCACAGAAATGTTTTCCTTATGAGAGTTATCATGGTCACGGTGTCTCTTCTCAGCAACAGTAACCCAAGTTAAGACACCTAGAACGCATTAAATCTTGATTTCTGGACCCAGCATCATGTAAGACTGGGCATGATGGTATACTTCTGTAATTCTAATACTTTGGGGTACAGGCAGGAGGATCAGAAGTTAAAGGTCATCCTTGGCTACGCAGAAATCTGAGACCAGACTCAGCTACAGAAGACCCTGTCTTAAAGAACCAATGGATGAAGAATAAAGACAGGCTAACTGAAGAGACGGCTCAGTGGTTAAGAGAACAATCTGCTCTTGCAGAGGACCCAAGTTCAGTTGCTAGCAGCTCACAACCTGTGAGTTCTAGTACCAGGAAATCTGATGCCCTCTTCTGGCATCTGCATGAGCCTGTGCCAGATGCACATACCCACATACAGACACATGAATATACACATAATTAAAAGTAAAGTTTAAATGAAACAAAATAAAATGCAACTTGTTAAGTTGGGAGCACAGCCCCCAGTCCCTGGGCCTGAGAGTTGTATTGGTCTGGACTCCAAATCCCAGCATCCCTGACCCCCTCCCACAGGGTATTTAAGTGAATTCCCAAAAGAGGGTCACTTGGTTTTCTTTCCTTCTTCCTGTGGTCAAGAGCCTTGGGAATCCCATTAAACTTGGATTTTTTTCTTGGGTTTTTTGTTTGTTTGTTTTTTGTTTTTTGAGAGATCTCTGTAGCTTTGGAGCCTGTTCTGGAACTAGCTCTGTAGACCAAGCTGGCCTTGAATTTACAGAGATCTGCCTGCCTCTGCCTCCTGACCGCTGGGATTAAAGGTGTGCGCCACCACTGCCCGGCAAACCTGGATATTTTTTAATTTGGCTTGTTGTAATTTGGCTTGATTGGGATTTTTGCATCAGCAGAGACCTCATGTTAGGAAAAATTCCTACCACAACTATCCTTATATGTAGTGACAACAAGTACCCAGGAATTTGATACCAGTTTTTTTTATAATAAAACTCCATTCCTATTCCAAAAGGCCTATGTTGTTTCAAATAAAATAAAATGCTGATCTAACCAATCTGAGGTTATAAATCTGGAGACGTTGACTAAGACTGGTGGTTCCCAAACCAACTTACTCATCTGAATTTTCTGGTCAATTTAAAATGCACATGCTTCCTCTCTGTTAAATCAGAACATCTTACAGGATGAGTTCATGGCAAAAAGCTGTGTCTGTTAAAAGAATCCCAGGTGGCAATTGGTTCACAATTAAAGCTATAGAAAATCTAGTCCCACTATATAATAGCAAGAGATAAATTCCTCTCCACATCATTTTGAATCACTCTCTAAGTTCTCTTTAAAAAAAATAAAAGAATGCATCAGATGTACGACTAAATAGAATAAATACAAATACTGTAAAGAAGTAATATTCACAGAAGAAAGAACCCCTTGGAAGCCAACAAACTTGTGCATTCTCATAACGAGCAATGTGTGGTTAGAAAGACGAACTAACCCATCCTTCCGTGTTGATGTTACCATTGGTTAAGATTCAGTAAATTACCCTGAGGGTCAACGCAAACTGTTTCTTGGTATGGCTCCGGAAAAGTTGTGTACACATGGCTCATGAGTTTGTGTAACAACTCAAGGAAGAGCGGCAGACGGGAGCTGCGAAGGACTGCAAGATTCCCTTGCCTTGAGGTCAGCCTTCTCCGGTGTGGGCCGCCGCCTGCCTGAGAGCTCAAGGCACAAAGCCCAAGTGCCTCTGATTCCCTGTCCCCTCGCCTGCCTCACCACTGTGGTGACTAATGCATCCTGTCAGCTGCGCCTTCTAGCCATTTCTCCTACTGTCTCGGACACCCGACTCCCATTGGCCCAAGACAATCTGTCATTTTCCCATCCGAGTTTTTCCAGTGACTGAGTGAGACATGGTGCTGGATGAGATTAAGGTCTTCTTAAAGAAAGGGGCAAGAATTCAGGGATGTTGAAGTTGGATGTTACACAGATGGGACCAACAGAAAGAAAAGACTTTGGGTCTTTGAGGTCTCATAAAGAGCATTCTGAACTGAAGATACATTTTGGGCTGGGAAAGCCATATAAGAGAAGTGTTGGTGTTCTTTGCTTTCTGATGCTGTGATAAAACACCAACCAAAGCAGCTTGGGGAGGAAAAGGCTCATCCATCCTACACTTTATAACCCATCATCAAGGGACGCTTAAGGCAAGAACTGAGAGGCCAGAGCTGAAGCAGGCACTGTGGAGGAATACCACGTACTGGCTTACTTACTGTGGCTTCCTCAGACACGTTCCTTATATAAACCAGGCCCACACCTGCCCAGGGGTGGCAATACCCACAGTGTGATAGGCCTTTCTCCATCAATCAGCAATCAAGAAAATGCCCCCATAAACATACCCACAGGCCAATTCTTTAGTTGAGCTTCCCTTTCCGCAGCCACGTCAAGTTGACCATCAAAATCAGCCACCACAGTTGTCATTCCTAGGGTCGTCACCAGAGGCTCCAAAAGACTTATTAGCAGAGTTTTCAAACTTTGTAATATAGCAGGTAAGATCTGGTTGAAAATAGCTCCGAATCTCAAAACTGTGATATTAGAGAAAGTATTTAATCTCTCTGCATCTATACTCTCGGTTGAAATTGAGAATCGTGGTGCCTGCTCTGTAAGGCTGTTCTGAGCATGAGAAATATTCTTGAGCAACTAACACATAGGAATCACTCACATTCTAGATGGTACTTATCAATAACTCCATGAGTGTGTATTATAAAGAAACCTGAAAACCATTCAGTCAAAAGAGGACGATTCCCTAGGGTTACATCATCCTCATTTTGACCGTCAATATATCACAAATTTCTCTACAGCTTAAAAGTCTAGATTTGCCCACATATTCCTTTAACAACAGGACTTGAACCCAATGCCACTTTGATGGCCGAAGGTCAAGAGTAGGGTGGCGGGTGAGCAGTGAGGGTACAGGAAATAGGGTAGAAAACACATTAGGAAGTGACAAGTGCTTTGAGGTCAGCACAAAAAAAAAGCTTTCTTTCCCTGCTTTTCCCTTAATGAGAGATTCCTGGAGTCAGGTCACAGTGTCCCCACGCACCCAGGGTGAACCAAGTGGGTAAGTGCTTTGAAGCGACCTTGTTAGGCTCTCAATTGAACACGCTCTGTCCACTTAGTACCTAATGCAGCGATGAGAGCGGACAGATGCTTAGAAATTACTTTTAAATGAGCATTTGTGGACGACCTCTCTTCTCTCTGTCTAAGCCGTCTTGAAATAAAGAGGACAATGATCATAGCCACACGCGGTAACCTTGGTACAGCACTGTTTGTTCTACTGAAGTCCCACCCAGGTCCTTTCCAAAGACACTTGGCGATTAAACTACCAGAAACGTCTGTTTTAATGTGGTTTTACAAGAAGGGGAAAAAAATGACAGCTAGGATGCATAAAAATTTGAAATACAAAAAATCCCTTGTTATACCAGCCTCTCACAAAAAATAGGAGGCAGTGGAGTGAGAAGTGGAGAGAACAGGTCACATTTCATAATCCTCCCAACAGAATAAGTATAGAAAAGGTACAGGGGAGAGAATGCTTCCTAATTGGCTTAAGGAATGGTTTACAGCTGTATCACGTCACTCAAACACAGCCATGATGAAGATGTGGGGATGAATGAATATCCTCCCATTCTTTCAATAGAACTCAGACATCTTAAGGCCCCAGGCACTGCTCTTTATATCAGGTATACAACAGTGGTGGGAGCTGGGGGAGACCGGCATAAAATTGCCTCTTGGAGCTCCGAGATCAGTAGAAGAGGCAAGCAGAAATCACACCCTGGTGCAATGGTCAGATGCTCATTGGCCTCACCTCTACTCCTCAGCATCAACTTTGGTCATGGCTTTTTCCCACTGAGTCTTAACTGCTCAGTGTGCCTCTTACTTTCTGTCCCAGGCTCTTTACAGCCTCTGGATGGAACACCAGCAGGACCCACTGTGCCCTCGTACAGACGCAGTCTGGAAGAGTGAGAGAGTAGAGGTTGGTATTACTTGGGTAATAGAGGTTAGGAGCCAGTGGTTCCCTTTAGGTCCTGTAGGCAGACAATTTTGAGGTGTGTCTAGTCTGTTAATGAGGTGAATTGAGATCCCAGAAAGCACAGTGAAGTCTTGAAGTCCTAGTACCTATGAAGATATCCTTAATTGGAAAAAATGTTTCTGGATGATTCCATTACTAGAGTGATGGAGGAAGGTCATTGGTTAAATTAAAAGAAACTGCTTGGCTCTCATTGGTTAGGAGATAGGTGGGAGGAGTAAATAGAACAAAACGCTGGGAGGAAGAGGAAGTGAGGTCAGACTCGACAGCTCATCTCTCCGGAGCAGACGCCTTCAGAGAGACACCATGACACCATGCTCCCAGCTCCCAGGCAGACGCAAGCAATGAAGCTCCGACCCAGGATGGACTTAGGCTAGAATCTTCCCGGTAAGACCGGTGCTATACAGATGATAAGAAATGGGCTAGTCCAGATGCAAGAGTTAGCCTAGAAGAGGCTAGGTAGAAATGAGCCAAGCAGTGTTTAAAAGAATACAGTGTCCGTGTAATTATTTCTGGGCATAAGCTAGCCGAGCCAGGCGGCTGGGGTGTTGGGGACGCAGCCCCGCCGCCCATATTACTACACTAGAGGGTCTTTAGAAGGGGTCTAATTCAATGCAACTGGCATCCTGATGAAGGGGGAACTAGAAAGAAGTGTACACCAAGTGAAGAGGAAAGCAGAGGACAGAGCAATGCGTCCACGACAGCAAAAGTCAATGGTTACCAGCAAAGCACTGGAAGCTAGGCAAGGGGCATGGAGCAGCTCCTCCCTCACGGCCTGTCCCCGTGTGGTTTTTATAAACTTAACACAACTTAGAGTCATTTGAGATGAAGAAACCTCAGTTGAGAAAATGTCTCCCCCAGACCAGCCTGTGGCACATTGTGTTGATTAATGTTGACGTGGAAGTATCCAGTTTATTGTGGGCGTTGCCATCCCTGTACAGGTGGTGCTGGGTTCTATGAGAAAGGCTGAGCAACTCATCAGGAGCAAGGCAGTAGGCAGCCCTGAATCACGGTCTCTGCTCAGTTCCCGCCTCAAGATTCCGGCCCTGACTTTCCTCAGGGATGAACTTATAGGCTATAACGTGAAATAAAACCTTTCTTCTCCATTTGAGTCATGGTGTTTGGTCTTGGCAATAGGAACCTAAGATACAGCCCCTAGATGGAGCCAGCCCAGCCAGCACCTTGATGCTGGACTTCCAGAACTGTGCGGCAACAAATTCCTATTATTTCAGTTGCCCAGTTCATAATGCCTTCTTATGGCAGCCCTAGCAAACGAATACGTGCTCAGGATGTCTCAGTAGAATTGTGCCTCAAGTCCATGCCTATACAGGCTTCACCCTGATCCCTGTTTCAGTCTCTCTGAAATCTTCTTTAGTCTTTCCAATCCCCTAATTAGACCCCCAAGTAAATCCTCAGTCCTGAGCCCTTATCTCAGATTCTGCTTATTAATGGGAAAAGCCAGGTTAAGGCTCCTGCAAGACACTGGCCATTAATCCAGGTCTCTGAGTGAACACATCAGAGGAGTGACGTCAGACTGTCACATGAGTAGTAAATAACCCAGTCCGCTGATGTGGAGATTGTGCATTTCCTGCAGCAGCTTAGTAGAGACATGGATGGAAAGGCTAGGCATGGCCAGACACGCCCTCTGTTGCACAGGCTGCGATCAAGTCTCTCATGACAATCAAGTATGCTGAGAAACTCAACAGTCCTTGCTTGCATGCCTTCCTAAGGGAGGTATTGTTCACTGCTACTACCTAGACCAAGGAGAGAGCCTCCTTTACTGTTGATGGGTTGTCCTAATAAATCCAACACTATATCACAAAGACATTTGACACTTAATCTGAGGAACATCATAGTCTAGCAATACAACAAAGACTAGTCTGGATCCCTATATCAACATGAATACCTGACATTCTACCCTGGGAAGGCAGAAGCAGAGGGTTCCTACAACAAGCTTGCTAGCAAGAGTAGTTGTATATGTAAGATCTGGGTTTGACTGAGAGGCTCTGTCTCAAATAAAATGGAAGAGCTATGAAGAGATTCTTAACATCAACCTCAGGCCTACATACACACAACACACCACACAACACATATACATATACCACATGCACACATGAATCAACCTCAGGCCTACACACACACACACACACGGAAAATGGGGAAAAATAATAAATCAACCCATCATAAGTAGAATACTACCTGTTTAGGGGCAGAGTAGAATTTTAGTTTCCTAAAAAAACCACACATACCTGTTGTCACTCCTCCACCCTAAACTCACCTCCACCCAACCTCACCTCCTCCCATCACTTCCTTTCAAGACAAGGGGCTCGGGACTTGATAAATGCCATTTATGTAGCTGCTGAACATGTTTTCCTAAATGAACTTTTCCAGAAGAAATAAGAGAAACTCCTTTATATGCTAACAACACTGCATCTAGAAAGTATTAGATTCTCATAATCTTCATGTTTATGGCTCACTTATACTACACTAAAAGCATCTTAATGCTACCAAGGAACCTCACTATAAGGTGATTCTAGCAGCCCAGGGCTTAGGGAAGTCTTTGCTTTGCACCAAGTAGAAGCTGAGCAAATGATTAGGAATATTCTCCTTATATTTATATATAATAGTCCCTAAATAGCCATCCATCTCCTTTTTGCCAAGCACCACAAGTATGGTAGTAAAAGAGTAAATTCTGAAAATTTTTGGCAAAGTTATTTTACATATCAATAATTTATTTCTTTTCTTAGCATGTACTAATTGTTCAAAGGAATTTCGTTATGACATTTTTATACATGCACATATCATACTTTGATCATATGAACTCCAATATTATTCTTTCTATCCCCCATCTCCTTCAATGTTGCTGTCTGGCATCATCTAAGGGTAGAGAGAACTGGGAAACCCTTCTGCTGTGACCTTGACTCTGATCACGTGGTCCACTCTGCCTTAGTCCACTCTGCCACGTGATCACCAACAGGCAGCTGTCCATCTGGTACCCAAGGACATGGCAAGGGTGTGGGAAAAGACACTGATCTCTCTATATAGCTTCCCACCTGCAGAAGAGCTATGGTGGCCCTCCTATTTTTAGCACGGAATAATCACATCAGGTGTAGGTGAAGGGAGGAGGGGTGTGGGACTGGACTGCACCTTAAGCTCTGCACACAGTCGCTCACTCTGACTCTGTGCTTGAGCCAGCTTCCAAAACACTCTTGGTGCTGGCTGCATTTAAGAACTGTAAAGAGTGTGAGAGCTGCTGAGAGCGCAAAACACGAAATGCCACAATTAACCTAACTCGGTGGCAACGATTAGGTCATGATTTGTGTGTGACAGCAAACACTGGGGCAGGATTTGGACAGGATCCATGTGGAGGGTTGGGGGGTGGTTTGAGTAAGCCAGTCTTACAGCTCAGTATTGGGGTATGGTAACAGCTGTTGGCACCCGTTAGAAACGAGCCTGCAGAGGAACTAGGTCTGTCCCAGTTTCCAGGATCCTAAAAGCTTCAAGTCTCCCTGGTGACATGAGGACAGCATGGGTGGCAGGTTAGGGTGTCCCAGTCCCTGGGCACAGGAAACTGAAGCAGGATCCAGTACAGCACAGTTCCCAACAACATGCCGGCCATAGTTCACCTCTGAGGACTAAATACTAACTGGAACTTTCTGGAGTTGTATGGTAGAGAATCTCAATACTGGGAGCACTGCATGGCAGCACCAACTGCTCAGGATCTATCTCGTTTGGATCCGGTGTTTCCACTGCTGTGACAAAATCCCTAAGGTGACAATTGAATGAGAGAAAAGGTTTATACTGGCTCACAGTTTCAAGCCACTGTTACTTGGTCCACGGATTTGCTTGGGTCCTAGTTGGTTGGCCTTTTGGGCCTGTAGAGAGACAGAGAACATCACGGTGGGGAGAAGACATTATGAACGGAACTGCTCACCTCATGTTGGACAGGAAGTGGATGAAAGAAAGAAGCTGGGTACTCAACCTGCAGGAGCATGCCCTCAGTGAATTAACTTCCACTTCGTTAAGATTATACCTCCTTCTGAGAGCAGCACAAGCCAGCAAGGAAGCCTTCTGGAGGCTTCTGGAGGCTTCTGGAGGCACTGGCCAAAGCACAGCAGACCCAAAGGCCAGAGGCCTCTTCCAGTCGGTGTCACACATGTCTCTGTTTTAACCACTTTTGAAAGATCTTCTCTGAATCTTCTGCTGATTTACAAAACTGAGTCACTATCCCAGGAGCAACCCTGTGTCTTACAACAAAATTAGGAAATATATCAATTAAAGGATTAATACAGAACCCAGCAAGGAATGCTCTCAGCTAGTGAGGCAAAAATCAATCCACAGGTATGATATGAGCACGTGATTGACTGATTTCATAAACAAGGGGATCAATATGCTGGCTAGTTGTTGCTGTTAGGGCTCACAAGATAAACACAAACCTGTGTGTGTTTTGAAATCGGGTTTTCTCTCCTAAAACTGCCCCAGTTTTAAGAGCATTTTCCTCTCCACTTGACATTTCAGCGTGCGCACACACCTACGGTGTGCAGGGATGGCTCACTGAATACAAAGCAGTCCCCTCTCTGGTTGTGGTCCTTGCTGCTTCCTGGAGCGCAGTGACCTCAGAAAATGTTCTAAAGGGCTCTGCGATGTGGAAGCAGAATGAACACGTGGTCAGAAAGAGGATGGTGGCTTCCGATCCCTACTTCCCCAACATCCAGTCCAGTCTTATGACGTCATCCCCTGCCCCCCAGCCCCCTGAGTCTGGAAGGTGACTGGATGACAGGGAGCCTTTGGAGAGCAGCGGGCAGGATGTGAAAGAGGCAGCTCTCAGGTAGGACAAGCATAAATATGACTGCACCAGAGTCCATCCAAATGAGCCCTTGCTTCAAGGAAAACCAGCCAGCCATCTGAGGGTGAGCACTCCCTTTACAAAACAAACAATGTACTGCCAAAAAAATATCTTTCCATACTGAGTCAGCCCCAGGGAGATGGTTCAGGAGAAAAAGGCTGAAAGTATTATTGGAGGCTGTCACGAACTGGGAACAAACATCCATCAATTCAGGAGGCATCTACTTCAGCGATGGCAGCTGACTCCACTGACGTCATCGGGCCTCTGCATCTGTGCAGAGACAGCAAGACAACTCCAGGCAAGCCTGCGAATCACGATGTGGAAACGCAGGCATATCTTGCTGAGGCCTACACAGAGAATTCTTGCACAGGGGGCAAATTTTAAGACACGCACATCGAAAAGCTCCACGTGAACTTGCCCACTAGTTAGAGAAACCATAAGCAGGAAGTGACCAAAGCGAGACTTCCTAAGGGGAGGTTGGGGACTTAGAGTTGGTGGAGATACTCAAGGCCAGAAGAGACAAGTTCTGGAAGATTTGTGTTAGCCACAGAGGATACCTGGGGTCTCAGATAGGCTGCACCAGAGGGGTGGGGTGAAAGTCAAGGACGGCAGTCAACACCTGAAAATTACCTTGGTTTGTTCTACTCAATCTAAAAACCTCACCTTTCCTCCCTGCCCCCACCTTCCACCAGTGCTCACAGTCCAGCAGTGGTCAGGGCACTGACACATAGACAGGGACATCACTCCCCGGGTGCTGGCCAAGCCAGCATGTGTCCACACATCTCACATCCTCTCTGGGGAGCAGGAACGTATGTATCTGTATGTATCCATGTGATTATTAGAAAGCTTAGGGCTAAAAGACACGCATCTCACAAGTGACAGCTAATATTTACAGCACTCCGGATAGCAAACACGTGAACTTAACCAGGCGGTGGTGGCGCACGCTTTTAATCCCAGCACTCAGGAAGCAGAGGCAGGTGGATCTCTGTGAGTTCGAGGCCAGCCTGGTCTACAAGAGTTAGTTCCAGGACAGACTCCAAAGCCACAGAGAAACCCTGTCTCAAAATACAAAAACAAAAACAGAACCCTTCTGCTGGGTGCTCCTAGTCTTCTAACTGACTGAGGAACTGCTGAAGGACCATAGCCTTGCAGGCAACAATCAAAGAAGGGAGACGCAGGAGAAGTGTTCTGATTAGAAGTTGCCTGGCTAGGAACTGCTGCATACAGTATTGGGGAGGTTCCTAGTTTTAAGCGGCCCAGCTTCTACCCTCAATATTCTCTCTCTCTCTCTCTCTCTCTCTCTCTCTCTCTCTCTCTCTCTCTCTCTCTCTCTCTCTCCTCTCTTCTCTGTCTCTCCCTCCCTCCCTCTCTTCCTTCCTCTCACATACATACACACACTCACACACTGTCTTCCCCATCCTTTTTGTGCCCCAGCAATCCCTCACTTAAATGTATAGCCTGAAGATAAAGGAAAACATACATCTAGAGAAAAATTGCAAATGGGAATTAATAGCAGTATTGTTCATAACAACTAAGAGGCATAAACAAGCTGAATGACGTATGAATGAGCTACTGCATCCATAAGCAAAATGTGGCATACCCACATAATGCAATGTTATTCAGCAATAGAAAGGAATGAAGTACTAGCCCATGTGACAATATGACACTAAAAACTTTATGAGATATAAAGCAATTGATATAAAATTGGCGGGAAAAGCCAGCACACAGATGGAAAGCGAATCAGCAGTTTCCTAGCACAAGGAGGTTGGAGGGGAAATGAGAACTAACAACATCCGGGAAGCTCTTGGGGCTGGGAATGATAATGTGCTCAGTATCCGAGCGTGGCCATCGATGAGAAAGGAAGCCGTGAATTTGAAATGGAGCAATGAGTATAGCGGAGCGTTTGGAGGGAGGAAATGGAAGGGAGAAAAGATGGATTCTATTACAATCTCAAAAAGCTCGATGGTGGTGATGGTTGCACAGCTTCGTGAACATTCTGAATCCATAGGACTGCTGTCTCCAGTGGCAACATGTGTGGTGTGTTAATTATCTCTCACCAGAGCTGTTTGTAAAAACTGCCGAGCTGTAGACAACGGGATGGTTCGGATATTATTTACAGCAAGCCGCCATACGAACTACCGCTAACAGCTTGCAGAAGCCTCATCTGTGTGTGTATGTGTGGGGGGGAGGTGAGTGTATGTGAACTGGTTGCCAGAGCATATGTACATGCACACGCACCCAGAGGCCAGAGGTTGGCACTGGGTGTTATTCCTCAGCTGCTATCCACTTTGATTTCTTTGAGTCTCTCACTTGCTCTTTTGTGAGACCCAAGAATCTCTCTTTACCATAAGCACAAGGGCACACCACCATGTCCAGCATTATTTAAGCAGGTGCTAGGGCATCCGGTTCAGGTCCTCACACAAAGCATGCACTTTACTGACCGAGCGAGCCATTTCCCCAGTCCTCAGCCTCACTGGAGTCCCTGCTTACTTATTGAAGAGAGCTGGGGGATTTCCACTCCATCTAGGTGACTTGTGAAGGGTGGAGTGGCCAGTTTAGCGGAATAGGGCTCTTAGTTTTTTCTGATGTTCATGTCAACATACCCAGCTAACTAAAAACTAAAGGGAGGCTCCTGATCCTACAGGAGCAGGGCAAGGAGTGTGGGCACCCCTATTCTCCATGTGGAGACTGGGAGGTTGACTGACATGAAAACCAGGGCCATGCTATCTGAATGTCAGATACACCTTGCTGATCTGTGTATGCATTCAGTAAGTTTTTCTGAGCATCTAATATACCTGAGGTCCCAGGATTCAGTGGAGAACCAACTCCTCACCCTCGTCCCATCTGTGGGCTACCAAAATAGGGAGACACAGATGTCAGCAGATGCTATTCATCAAATCTATTAATTACAGTTATGAAAAGGGTTCTGTGGAGGATTAGAGATGTCCGGAGTACAGAGGGGGACTGGAGAAAGGCAAATCAGATGTCCCTGCCAGAAGCCAGGAGAAACAACTTGTTTCTTAGGGCTGTTTTCCTTGTACTGCTAGTCTGTTCTGGGGGGGGGGGTATCTGTTTTATTTCAGTGCACATACAATATTCCCCGAACCCTCAGGTTTTCACAGAGAAAAGAACTTCTGTCAATATATCCAGTCACTGTCGTACTGAGGAGATGCTGTGGTCTGGACCTTAAGTGGTCCCAAAGATGCATGTGTTACAGGCATGGCTTTCAGAGCCTTTAGAAATGGGGTCTGCATGGAAGAAGTTATTGGGGGCATGGCCTCAGAACAGGTATTGGGGACTTGGCCCCTTCCTGTCTCTTTTTCCCCTGGCCACCGTGAGGTAAACAGACATCAATGGCCACATGCTCCCGCCACAATGAACTATGCAATGACAGGCCTGGAACCATGGAGACTCTGGAATCAGGAGCCAAAACTAGCCTTCCGTTCTCATCAGCTGATACCCATGACGGAAAACTGCCTAGCACGGTAGGAATTTGTGAGCCTGTCCTCTGCTTTTGAACCCTTTAGCTATTTGTGCTACCAGAGAGTTGAATTGCTTGTATATGCTCATTCGCAGGTTCCTAGCAAGAGGAAGGAATACCTCAGTAGAGAAAGTGAACAGGTTCGGCAACCCATGGCCCTGTGTCTGGACAGGTCCTTGCCCTGCATGCGCCTCCACAGATGAGGAATCTGGTGTAATGGGTATCCCTTGGTCCCCATTGATGGGGAATCTGGTGCACTGGGTTCCCCTTGGGCCCCAGCTTTAGTTCACTAAGCACAACTATTAAGGGCCCAGCTCTACTGTTTGTGTTCTGTCGCTCCACCTGGGATTGGGGGAGTGAGTGTTCCAGACACCTACTGATGAATAACAAACTCTTCCCAAATCCAGTGTCTTCCAGATAAACCATGTGCTGGGAACATGACCTAGTTGGTAAGGTCCTTGCTACACACACAAGGGCCTGAGCTCATCCCAGCACGGAGGTGTGTGCTGGAATCTCAGGAAGAGCCAAAGGATTCATATTCCTTTTTATCGGCCATAACAGCAGAACTGGTTTCAAGGTTGTGGAAAGACACCAAAGTCTCTCTTGGCCTCAAGCTGACACAGGCTACTAAAAAGCCTTTACTTTGTAAGTAATGGTGGCCAGTGGACATGGCTGGGTTCGGTTTATTGTATTTATATCCCACAAGTCAGAACCATGAAGTACAAAATGATGTTGTCCCCGGGACCTGGAAGTCTGGACTTGAGGAAGCAACCAGAGCCGGCTATCGGTGTAAGGACCCCCAGAGAACATTTTAATTCCTTCTAAACTCCTTTCTGCTGCCAGCTTAAAACTCCAGCGTGTGCTCAGCAGTTGCTCTCCCGTGACCCTAGGGAGAAGCTGGGATGGGGAAAGAGAGACTCCAAATGCTTTTGGAGTTCTTCCCAGACCCTCGCATTTGAGCTGGGTCTTCCGGGACCTGGAGGTGTAATTCCAGGGATCTGATAGCTGCAGCCTCTCTGCACTGCTTGGCAACTTGCACTGCCTTTTCTGGATCAAGCAACCTTGCAGCAGGCCTGGTGTGCAGGGGACATCATGCCGTCTGAATCACAGATGGTTCCTGGGGAGCAGAGCCCTGTGCTCACTCATGCTGACCTGGACCCAAGACATACATGAATGTTTAATCAGCCCCATGTGCAATCTGTGCTCAGAGCTTCTGTAATCCTTATCCCCAAGGCCATACACTTGGCAGCATGGGTGTGCAGCGTTGGGTATATGATACACAGAGGCAGGGGCATGCCTGGTCAGAGCATGTTATATATTTCCCTCAGAGTCTGGAAGGTCTTGTTTCTCATCCATAGTCCATGAGAATTAACGACCACTGTTCTAAATGTCCATGCATAGCACCTCAATCCCCAAAGCACCCCCTCAAGGTGAGGTGAGACTACTCTACCGGGACATGACAGCAACTAAGCTACTTGCTGACAGTTACCCAAGGCAGACAACAGAATTGCAGAGAGGAGACTTGAACCAGAGTCTTTAATGGCCCTGGCTTAGTCTGGCTAGCCTGAAAGGCATTGCTGTAGAGTGCGGCCCCTCCAGACCTAGCACATGGAGCTAGACTGTGTCTTCCTTGAGGTTGTAATTCCACAAGCCTGCTGGGACAGCCACAGACTGGGTGGGTCAAGATAACAGTCCTGAATCAGGGTACTGGAAGAGCCATTCATTCTCTCCTCTCTCTCTCTCTCTCTCTCTCTCTCTCTCTCTCTCTCTCTCTCTCTCTCTCTGTCTCACTCTCTCCCTCTGCTCCAGGAGAGGCCCTTCATCTTCTTTAAGCTTTTGGGGGTGACTAGAGTTCAGCTCTTGACTTCCCTGACTTCTAGAAGCATTTCTTCCACCTCTGCTTCCACCTTTGAGAGTTTCCTTTCCTCTCTTCTAAGTAAATCAGTTACTGAGCTTGGGGACCACCCCCCCCACCCTCTACTCGGGGGCGGCCCCACCACCCTCTACTCAACATCCTCATCTGAGCTCAAATGCAGTGACAACTGTGGGTTCCGGATGACCATGACAGTGAGGGACATGGTGTATCTGAGGGCAACAATAAAGTCCCTCCACTGTGAAGAGAAGTCTAGCTTCAGACTCACCCCTGTTTCTTCTGCCAGGTTGACTTCTTGCTATCCTGCCTTGCCTTCCCTGACCTCTTCTAGAACTCTTGTCCTCTCACGGTGCTCACAACTCAGCACGGAATCAGATCACCTGTAGGGTTTGCTTCTGAGGCAGACACTCCCTGGCGGCAGGCAGTGTCCTTGTTCTCCGCCTCTCGTGACGTCATACACAGCCTGCATGCGGCTCTCAGGAAGGATCTTCTGAAGCAGTCTGTGTGTGTTGTTTTCCAGGTGAGAACCTTTTCTCTATCACGCTCCCAGGAGGTTGGCAGGCATGCAGTGTCCCTAACTAGGCACATAGTGCCAGGTCTCTAAGTGTCCCTCTGCAGGCAGAGCCCTGGCCTCTTGGCTAGTGGGATAGTGCTTGTTGCTTCCTGTTTATAAATTATCCCAGAAGTGTGGGGAATTAGGTAAACTGAAGGACAAGATTGAGTCTGTGGAAATGAAAGAGTTAAGAGGAAAGTGTAGAGAAAGGGCTGTCAATGTATCCGGCTAATAAATAGTTTCTGATTGTCGATGCACTGATATTTTGTGGGGATGAGGGTTCAGATGACATCTGAGCTCAACCCCGGGTTCTGGAAAATGCTGAGCTGACACAGGTACCCTCTTAAGCAGTGGCCACCAGTGCCTGGATGTGTCTACAAATGTGAGCCGTCATTGCTGCTGCTGCTGCTGCTGCTGCTGCTGCTGCTGCTGCTGCTGCTGCTGCTGCTGCTGCTTTCCAGCTATACTCGATCTTCTTGCTGCTGCCTAAACACAGTTTTTCAAGTTCATGTCAACCTGCTTTTTTTGGCAATGTCCCCCTTCCCTCTTTTTTAATAGGAAATTCCAAGTTCTGTCTGAGGGCTCTCTGGTTTTGACTCTTAGGGACAGCACACCCCACCTGGCCGGGAAGGCTGTTTCTTCCCCTGTTCTCTGGCGGACCTTGAGCTTTGGAGCTTCTATCTATTCCCTGACACCAGACCTCCAAAGCGCTCAGTACTTCACTTAGGTATCAAAAATGATGGAATGCATGCACAAAGCCCACTGGCTCCCCAAACGTGGCCATCTTTTCCTCCGTAACCCCACACACTCACCTCTGCCCTCCCATCCACCTACCTATTACAATGCCTCTGGACTAGTTTATGAATAGGAACTGACATCTACACACACAAATACCCCAGGAACACACTGAAGATAAGGTCAGACACAGGCATCCTTGGTACTTTCTGGAACATCTGCCTTCCCCGTGGTCGTACTTCTTCAGTTCCTAAAGCAGGGCTCTCCCTTAAGGCCGGGGACATTTTGTTCATCTTTAATATTCCTTATGGAAAACCTCTCTCTCCTTGAGCTGACATCTTTTCCCCGGGATAACTTCCACCTGATGTTTAAAGTTCATTTAAAATAATTACACCATTTCCGAAGAGCTAGCATCTAGCAAGACAGGCAGATTTCCAACCTATACTTAGGATCGGTGATGATTTCCTGAGTTACGAGTTTTCAGGAGTTATGGGTGTAATGGGAATGGAAATGTACAGCAGGCTGTGACGTGATTGGGAGACAGAGAATTCTCTGCAAGGA
Source organism: Microtus pennsylvanicus (assembly GCF_037038515.1). Classification (NCBI taxonomy): domain Eukaryota; kingdom Metazoa; phylum Chordata; class Mammalia; order Rodentia; family Cricetidae; genus Microtus; species Microtus pennsylvanicus. Next base: position 67,822,705 of record NC_134581.1, on the reverse strand, counting down.
ACAGAGCGGAGTTCAGTAGAAGGTTTTGGTATCCGGGAGAAGGGGGTTTCAGACACGGAGAACAGCGTGTGCAAAAGGTTCTGGGGTAGTGGAGAGATTTTATTCTCAAAGCTGATACGAGCCGGGGATATAGCTCAGAGCTGGGGCCATTGCTTAGCTCACACTAGGTACTGGGATCCCTTCTCTCTCTCTCTCTCTCTCTCTCTCTCTCTTTCTCTCTCTCTCTCTCTCTCTCTCTTTCTCTCTGTGTGTGTGTGTGTGTGTACGGGGGGGGGGGGAGCAAATACGCCGCACTGCCAGTGTTACAACAGGGTTGTTGTAAGAAGCAGACGTGTGCCAGTCAGAGCACAGCTTGACTGAATTGGTTCTCTCCTTCCACCACGTGGGTTCTGGGGATGGAACTCTGGTTGTCAGGCTTGGTGGCAAGGCCTTTCACATACCAAACCATCCTCCCCTGTCCTCTCTTTTTATTTTGTTGTTTCTAAGGAAGCCTCTTGAGGCTTGCTGAACAGAACCAACTTTCATTTTCTGAGTCCTCAAACATCTCCTATGTAGAGAAAATCAGCCCCCAATATGAACTCCTCAGGGGACTCCATTCAGAAGTCTACACAGATTTACGACAGGACAGCGGCAGAGTCTTCGCCTACTTCCTTAGCTTAGTCCCACACTCGCCTAGGCGTATGTGCACACGCCTCACCTGGAATACTGAAATGATCATGGGTCCAAACAAACCTGGCGGCTTCCCTCATGACCTTTGTTAGCCTCAGACGCAGCGGCTTCCCTCATGACCTTTGTTAGCTTTTGTGTTTGAAAACACTGCTCACACAGCCACCACATTGGGTCACAAAACTCTAGCCACACCCCAAACTCTCATACAGGACACATATCTAATGGATGTCTATGTTTGCATTTATTTGTTTTTTCCAAGTTCAAGCTGCAGACATTCTAAGCCCCAGAGATGCCGGTTTGGAGCTGACCCAGCTCATGCCCTGCTGTGGCTACCCAGGGGTCCACAGTCCAAACCCTCTGGCTCTGACCACTCACAGCTCCATAACCACAATTCTGGGACTCTAATTTAAACTTCCTGGTGAAAGACTCTCTTTAACGTAGCTCATTTTCCTCTCTCCTCCATCAGCCAAGCTAGAGTTTGTGGGCCTTGGAGTGGGCCTTGGAGTGATCTAGGTCAGCTGGGGCCACAGAGAATAAGGGGGTGAGAAGTCTCTAGAAGGCCAACCCTTCCACATGATGGGGAGATGGAAGGGGTCTCGTTACATGGGCGGTATTTGCGGTACTGCAAAAGCCTCTAGCCGGGAGGAGAGAAAAGGGAACGCAGACAGTCTCTAATCCAGGCTGATGGCTGATCCACTCCACACAAGTTCTATCTCCCCATTGTTGTAGGCACAAGAGAGCCAGAAAAGGAGCTGAGTCTTAAAAAAAGCAAGGGCCTTCCCAATGATAAATTCTACCCTTGAGTCTGGGTGACTTCAGCATGAGAGGGCCTGTTTACCAGAAACCTCAGGAAGCAAGAGGGGGCTCCCACAGGGACCCTGCACACACAAAAAGGCTACTCCTCCCACCAGGCTCTGGCACTTTCTTCCAGAACATCTGGAGGTGTGTGCCTGGGAGGAGGGTGGATCCGAGCATGACTCACCTGCAGAGGTGCTCGGCAAGCCTTCTAGGTAGGTGGCAGACCTGGAGCCTTGCAAGGCTTTATCCCTGCAGGAGTGCTTGCTCACGGAGAGACAGCCTGAAAACCAGCCTGCATCCTATTTCTGGTTCCCTGGCAACATCTTCTATGCCTTTGGGGGTAGAATCCATGGCCTCACAAATATTCTCCCACCAAGTTATGTGTGTCCCAGCCCTCTTTTTCACAGGGCCTTATCACCACGATGCCAGGAACTCAGTCTGAGGCCTTCCTGAGTTGCCACATTCTCTGCTAGATGCCTCCATATGCTGTGCTCAGTTCTCAGGTTGGAGGTGTGGGGCTAGACATGTGCCCTGTTCTTGTGGATCCCTTCCACCAAACAGCACGGAGCTGGGAAAGACCCATCATCAAAGAGACAGCTGTCTTTTCTGGATGGAACACATGGCCTCTCTGCTAGTAAAATTTCCTGAGGTGAACTGAGGTTCACAAATACAGCCTCGAGGTCTTCCAGCTCCGTGCCATATGCAGAGCCCTCTGCGCCAGCCTGCTCAGCCACCCGCAGTTCCAACAACCACACAAATATTCAGCTGGACCAGGGATGTGGCTGAGTTGTGGAATTTGATGGGCCGTGTTCGAATCTTGGTGATGGGGACGCAAGTGATTTCACCTCTTGGGTTGTTTCTTTATCTATAGTCTTGGGGAGATAATAGTTCCAGAACTGTTACCTAGATGAAAAGAAATAGAAGCGTTAGTTGGTTTGAGTACATAGCTCCCATGCACTGCGGATCCACTCAAACACAAACACAGCAAGTGCTTCAACTTCTAGGTGCACACTTGCAGCCCTAGCACTTAGGAGGTGGGAACAGGACACCAAGAGTTTAGGGTCATCCTGGGCTATATAGCTAGTCCAAGGCCAGCTTAAGCTAAAGAAGATTCTGTCATGAAAATCAAAACCAAACAAATATACACTCACCTGTAGCAGGCTTTCTTTTGGCCCACCAACCAGCTTCCAAACAATGATGAGGAGACTTCTCGGCCTTATCTTAGCTTTTATTTTAATCTGTTTTTCTTTATCTATGTTTGCCTTGGCTTTTTACCTTTCTTTCCTTCTATATGTCCTACTCCGTCTAGCTGGCCACTGGGCTGCCTAGCTGGCATCTCCCTCTCTTTTTCCTTCATTCTCTTGTTTTTCTCTCTTGAGCCTAGCTTTCTCCCCTCCTCCTTATTCTCTGTGTCCTCCAGCCCCACCTATCCCTCTCCTGCCTAGCTATTGGCCATTTAGTTTTTTTTTTATTAGACCAATCAGGTGCCTTAGGCAGGCAAGTGAACCAAATGCAACACATCTTTACATATTAAACAGATAGAGCACAAGCAAATGTAACACATCTTTACATAGCTAACAAAGGCAGCAGAAACAAATATAACACACCTTCACACAGTTAAAGTGATATTCTGCAGAGTAAACAAACATAGAGTAATATTCCCCAGCAGCCGCCATGGGAGGTAGCTGTTGCCTCTGTGCCACTGAAAGCTGCTGATGGATGGATGCACACAGGTCTAATATAAACACACATGCAGGGTGTGCTATTAGGTTCAAATGCTTCTGAGCTGCTGCTTCAGATGGAAAGGACTTGCTGACAGTAAGCATCTGTGGTCTAGAAGAATCCAATGCTGCGGAGGGGGTGGTGCATTCACTTGCAAATTTACAGCATTTTTACTCACTGGAGAGTAGTGTCTGCTCAGCCCTGGAGCCTTGGGAGTCATGCTAATTTGCACACAACAGACATTCAGGTTTGCTCTCACCGAGAGCTGCGGATAATAAATAGATCAGGATGAAAATTCTAATTGATTAATGGTAGCTCGACTAAAGGAGAAAATAAAAACAAAAGCTTTTGAAGAACCCAGCTTCATGTGACATTGGGCAATGCTTCTGGCTGTGACTCTCAGCCTGTCACTCAGGATAACTGGCAGCCCGATGTTTCTATGAGTCATCTTTGTAAGGCAGGATCAGGACCAGAGGTTAAGAGACATGTTTTAATTTAATAAGCCATCTGTAGCAAAGACATGTATTTTTTTTCAGTTCGGCATCCTTGACCTCCCTATATAAATGTTTTTACCTTAGGTCCAGCACATCTCTAATTAAAATCTAAATTGCATTCACTTGCACATACAGAGAATACCGTTCTGTCCAGCAAAGACCTGCCCCCTGAATTGTGAGGCGATATCTGAATGCTCTTTAACTCGTCCCTTTCTAACACGTCATTTTCCATTTTTACCTAGGAGTCGGTAACTAACCTTGCTTTGAATGTAACTAGGCCTCATTTATCCTCCCAGCAGATAGAACTGATTCTTTGCAGAAACAGCCAGAAACCCTCAAACCAATCAGCAGTGAAACAACAGCTTAGCAATGCCCTGGAGTCTCAGACACTGCTCTCCCATGTCAGAGAATGGGAAAGCGACAATGCACCATGGAGCAGACTAAGCTTGCAAGCACAGTCCCAAGCTCAGGTTTCCAGCACCCAGCCCCACAATCCTCAGCCTGCGTGCACCTTAGAGGCCCCAGGAAGGACTAGAGTACAGCTATGCAGAATAAACTTCCAACCTTATTCAGAATTCCCCAGAATTACTCATCAGTAATGCAAGATGCATGAGATCAGCAAATCGGCAAAGATGCTATCTCTGTTCTGAGAACGCACGGTGGCTAGCTGAGGTGTTAGAATTTGGGAAAGCTGGGAAAGGACTGTGATTTTTATATCTTTAAGCCTGAAATTATTTTTAAAAGGAAAAATAAATAAATAAAAGGAATTAATTAGAAGGAAAAAAATCACCCAGAAACCCTAAAAAAATTATCAATGCCCGAGTCTCACCTTAGAAGAGCTAATTCAAATCTATCACTATAGAGTCTGGATTTGAGCTTTTATAAATTCCATCAGGTTGTTTTACTGTATAGCCAAGAATACAGAACCATCTCAAGGTGAAGATAGGGGCAGATGAACTGACTTTGAGCCCAGTTCCCCCACTTTTACCACACACTGCTCTGCACCGTCAGGTCCACTTTCTGTTACTAACCCTGAACAGCACATACTAGGTAACCCATGAAGAACAGAGGGCAATTAATCCACAGCTCCCAAGGCTCCTCTGCGGAGGCATTTCTTGCTCTCCTGAGCATGTCATGGTGACAGGGCTGCCTTCAAGAGAAAAAAAAATAAAAGTGTGGCTTGTATAACAGATCCACTCCTGAGATAACCAAACCATTAACCCAAGAATCCATAAATGAATTCGTTAGTTATTTATAATCTTCCCTGGAAAGACCCCTCTGGTCCACCTCTTAATACCTCGCAATTCAGATAAAATTCAACGTGAGTTTTGCTGGGGACACTTGAACCACGGCACCAGCTATGTCACAGTGGCCTTATCTGTAAGAACTACTTGGCTGTTGGATATTGCATATACAATAATAAAGAGAAAATGCAGACAGAAAAAAAAAACTTTTAAGTTTCAACACCTAGGAGCTCACATGACTTTCAGATTACAACGATAGACCGATGATAAATCAGTGAGAGTGTCTAGAGGTTGAAAACGAACACTTCTCTCACAGCTGAGACTTCCCTTCTTCAGCCACCTCCATCTAGTCTCGCCCACATCCTTACAGTGAAAGCACCAGCCTGGACCACTACCATCAGATCCAACACCCAGGTTCATGCTCTTCCACCTGATGCATCACCTAACTGCTAACTCCTATGAATAGGGAAGAACTACTTCCTATTGGTTCTGGACCACACACACACACACACACACACACACATCCAGTCATGGCTTTCAAATTGCAGTCTGGTTTGGAGAACACTTGAAGGACCAGGGGAAATATGTATTGCACAAGAATCTAGTCAGGTAAGATTCCAGCTGGGGGAAATAAGAAAATAAGCAATGATATATCTAAGCAATAGACTATTATTTGGACATAAAATGGAATGGGACACTAATCCATGAGCCTATGCTCAGTGAAAGATACCAGACACAGAAGGCAACCTTCTAGTTATGTGTCTATCACACAAAATAGAAAGATGATTCATGTGGGTGGAGGGAGGTGATAACTGAAGGGTACCGGGTGTATTTCCAAAGTGATAAAAATGTAAAAACTTCTGTGTTGATGGCTACACAAATCTGTAAATGTATTAAAAGCCACTGAATAGTATAATTACATATTTTAAGTAGGCATATTATATGGTATGCAAATTACATCTCATAGGGTGCTGGAGATTTTAAAAAGTATTCAGATTTCTCAGTAAAAACCACCATTTTGATCAACCCTAAAAGCAGGGCTTCTGATCCCGGAGACCCAGAGTGAGGCCAGCACTTGCACCTCTAACACGTGGGCCACTGATACTGATGCTGTTGGGGCCACTGATGCTGATATGAACAGGGCCGATGATACTGATGCTGTTGGGGCCGATGATACTGAGGCTGTGGGGGCCGCTGATGCTGATGCTATGGGGGCCGTTGATTCTGATGTTGTGGGGGCCACTGATGCTGATGCAGTTGGGGCCGATGACGCTGATGCTATTGCAGCCGCAGACGCTGATGCAGTTGGGGCCGCTGATGCTGATGCTGATGGTGTGGGGGCCGCTGATGCTGACGCTGTGAGGGCTGTTGATGCTGACGCTGTTGGGGCCGCTGATGCTGATGCAGTTGGGGCCGCTGATACTGATGTTGTTGGGGCCGCTGATACTGATGCAGTTGGGGCCACTGATACTGAGGCTGTTGGGGCCACTGGCGCCGATACTAATAGGGCCACTGATAATGATGCTGTTGGGGCCGCTGATGCTGATGCTGTTGAGGCCGCTGATGCTGATGCTGTTGGGGCCGCTAATGCTGATGCTGTTGGGGTGGCTGATGTTGATGTTTTTGGGGCTGCTGATGTTGATGCAGTTGGGGCCGCTGATACTGATGCTGTTGGGGCCGTTGCTGCTGATGCTGTTGGAGCCGTTGATGCTGATGCTGTTGGGGCCGTTGATGCTGATGCCGTTGGGGCCACCGATACTGATGCTGTTGGGGCCACCGATACTGATGCTGTTGGGGCCGCTGATACTGATGTTGTTGGGGCCACCGATTCTGATGCTGTTGGAGTCACTGATGCTGATGCTGTTGGGGCCGCTGATATTGATGTTGTTGGGGCCGCTGATGTTGATGCTGTTGGGGCCACTGATGCTGATGCTGTTGGGGCCACCGATACTGATGCAGTTGGGGCCACTGATGCTGATACGAATAGGGCCGCTGATACTGATGCTGTTGGGGCCGCTGATGCTGATGCTGTTGGTTCTCAGAGCTACACTTCCCACTCAGAGTCTGACTTCAGAAGGGTCCAGCTCATGGCCTCTGCTCTCTGGAAATCTGGATTTCTGGTTTTGTCTTGGCCACACTCAGCATGGGAAAGTGAAGGCTTCTGATTTGTCTGTTGTAATGGGGGATGTGCCTGGACTTATGGTAACTTGATATACCATGTTTGGTTGGTATCTCTGGGAGGCATGCCCTTTTCTGAAAGGAAACAGAAGAGGAGTGGATCTGGGGGTGAGAGAAGGTGGGAGGGGAAGGATTGAGAAGACAGGAGGGAGAGGAAACTTCTATTGGGATGTAATATATGAGAAAATAAATAAAATTAAAAAAATTAAAAAGAGCTGCAGACTCTAAATGAAAGGCACATATTAAACCGAGACCTTCTATGGGGAAGCCCCTTTTCTAGAAAGTGCATTGGACTATTTCAATTGTCCAATTGGTGTAACTAGCTTGGACAAGCAAAATACCTGAGAATCTTGGCAGGAAACCTAAGCATTCGTCATCAAAGATTCTATTTTGAAATTAATATATTCTTCACTTGAAGGCCTCTGTCGGATATTTTGTATAAGAATCCTTAATACTATTATATAATATGGTCATCTGTTATCTCCCAATTTCCTTTCCAAAAACATACTCTGGAGAAAGTCATAAAAGATGTGTTTATGAGTTTAATTGTAAAATTCTTCATCATAAGCTGTACAAAAGCAAAAATTTAGAAACCACTTGGAAGCTCCACCACAGAAAGTTGAACACAATATGATACATGTGTTTCATGTCGCTTCCTAAAGAAGCTTTGTGACTGAGAAGCACTTGGACTTACAGAGTTGCTGTGAATGGCACAGGGGGCCCACACGCCTACACCTGGCTTCTCTGTTCTTAACTTTCTTCTTTAATGTGGCACGTCTGTCACAATCAGTGGCTTGATGTTGGTAAATTATTGCCGAAGTGCCATGCTCTACTCCAGCTTCCTTGCTTTTTACCCGCCATCCTCTTTATTATTCAGGATGCTATTTGACACTTTGCAACCCAGCCTCAGACTTTGTTTATGTGGCATTGAGAATTTTAAGGACGGGTGGGTATCTTGTGGATCCTCTGCCAGCTTGTGCTTGCCTGGATTTTTTTTTTCTCATGATTAAACCGAGGCCGTGTGTTTTTGAGAAGGCTCACAGAGGTAGAGAGCCAATCTTACCACATATACTCAGCCAGGCTTAGCACTAGCAGGCTTCACTTGGATCACTCGGCAGAATCTCTCAGGCTTTCCTGCTGCTTTGCTCTTTTTTTTTTTTTCCACACTGAACCCCTTGAAGGAGAAGCAGTCAGCTAGTTCACACTTCAGGAATAGACTCATGTTCCAAATTCTGTAACACACAACATCTACATGAATTATCTTTACTTCTTCAAGGGAGAAGCCCCCTCCCCTTGTTTATCTGGTCATTACTCCCAGAGGCCTGTACGCACAGACACATCTTGCACAGTGCGGTAGACTCGGTGTTCCTTTATTCGCCCGCCAGTCACTCCTCACGGGGAGCTCTTCCAGTTGGCTCTGGCAGGCCCTTGGCTTCCCTCTCATTTCTTGAGTTGCATCTCTTGGCACTCCCGTTCTTTCCAGCACTCCAGGATGCTCCAGGCTCATGTATTTCTTGCCACAGGCCTAGAATCAGCCAATTTTTTAAGAACCCCTGCTTTTGTTTTGTTTTGTTTGGCTTTCTGCAGTACAATATCGGAAACCAGTACTTAGGGGTAAGAGCTAAGGTAATAAGTATCAGGATAACAAGTTTTAATATATCATCAAAAATTCCAAGAGGATATTTAAGCCAAACAAAGCATCAAAAGAAAATCAGCCAAACGTTAAAGTAGTTGATAATGCATTATGATTTTATAGATTCCAGATATGTGGAAGAAAATACATTAGAGTAGGTGTTACTTACCAGTGGCCGTGTTCCAAGAACTCATCATTAGGGCATGTGTGAACTTTATAAACAGAGCATATTCACATGCCAGGATGGAACACTACTGTGTTCTGGCCACACAGCACACCCCACTGTACATGCGGACCGGATTGCTAAGATACTACCCTGTGACCCATGACTGCACTAGTGACTGTCATAGGGCATTTGATGAAAGGTAGTTTTTATTTTCTTTGTCTTGTATAACTACAATGTAAAGATCTCTGTAATTGCCATGGCTTCCTTCGGAAGTCCCTGCCCACGACTGATCCGAGGTCACAGAGTTGCCCATTGACAAAGCCGGACTTAGTGTTGAAAATTAGAGATCCCATTGCAGCTCTGTTCTTGCAGCACCAGGCCCAGGATGTAGCAGGGTGTGGTGGACCTCAGGGTAAGAGAAGATAGCTTCGGAGTCCCAGGGTGCTGCAGGGGGGTAGTTTACCTTGAATAGGATGGGGGAAGAGCTGGATCCCACGTATGACTGGAGAGACTGACTGCCAGGCAGTTCCCTCTCCCCAAAGTCTCCATATGCTTTTTATAACTGCATCGAAACACCTAAGCCCAGGTATTTTGTAAAGAAAAGAGATTAGTGTATAATCTGGGGACTCAAGGGCATGGCCCTGACAGGCTGAGAGCACACACAGGAACAAGGGACCACACTGCCACACTGTAACCCAGAAAACACGCAGGAGGCCTGCTCTTGATCCTAACATCTTTCTCTTGGGAGAACTAATTCCATCTCATTAACTTCCTTAATCCTTCCCAAGGGCATACTCACAATGACATGGACCTATCTTGTAAAGGCCTGGCCACCTCAATTCTGCCACACTGAGGAGCAAATCTCTAACATATGAACCCTTATGGAAAACCACAATCAAATAAATGAAAAGAATAATAACTACTAAATTGTAATTAGAAGCCCAAACTTTGCATGAATGTGAAATATATTTTTCCAGATTCTTTTACATTGTAAAAAGCTAGAAATATTCAATGGGTCTACATCTGTCCAGTAAATTGTACACCCCTAGTGAAGGTACTCCTACGGAAGTTGAGGAGCATAGACTGCACCTCCCAACTATAGAGATAAACTTCCAATAGCTACACTACGGGTGGTCAGGCCTGGGGAATTATGCTGCGGTTATGGCCTGCATGTCTACACCCTTCAAACAGCCCCGGTAAATAGGATTAATATCTTTCTAAAAGAGGACCAAAGATCTCATTCATGCCTTCACCTGGGGATGCATAAACAGTGGCATGTATTGGTTTGTCATTTGTCATTTTTGTTTGTTTGTTTTCCAAGACATGGTTTCTCTGTGCAGCCCTGGCTGTCCTGGAACCCACTCTGTAGATAAGCTGGCCTTGCACTCACAGAGATCCGCCTGCCTCTGCCATGCTGGGATTAAAGGCGTGCGCCACCACTGCCCTGCTACCCTACAGTGTCATGTATTGGAAGCAGGCACTTTGATAAAGACAATACATCTGCTGGTACCTTTCTCTTGGATTTCTTAGAATTCTCAGAAGCGTGAGCGAAAGATTTCTGTTGTTTATGAATTAATCAGTGTAAGGTAATTTCTTGTAGCATCTCAAATAGACAAAACCAACAATTCCTTAGAATAGCTAGAAAGCACTTTTTCTGTAGCATTCTAAGAGCTTTCCAAAGGTGCTTCTCCGGAGACTGATGACCACACGTGACATGTTAATGTAAAAACTCCCAAGCCAGCGGTGGTGGCGCACACCTTTAATCCCAGCACTCTGGAGGCAGAGGCAGGAGAATCTCTGTGAGTTCGAGGCCAGCCTGGTCTAGAAGAGCTAGTTCCAGGACAGAAACAAAAACAAAAACAAAAACAAACAAAAAAAAAGCTACAGAGAAACCCTGTCTCGAAAATCAAAAAAAAAAAAAAACCCTCCCACAGTTATTTTATTAATTCTGTCATTAGAAGTCACACCTCATATTCCATTACAGCTGTGAGGCCAGGTAAACTAATGTATCCCTATGTTAAAGAGGAAAGGGTGTCATGTCCCCTTATTGATAATGTGCGGATTTATATGAGTTGCTCTAATACTTGTTATTTGTGCACCATACAATAATGCTATGGTAGTTGTGTTCCTCATAGTAGCCTCAACTTGGAAACATCTCAAATGCCCAGCAGCAGGAAAACTGATGAGACTTAAGCAACGGCATGTCTCACAGCTGATGTGGCTACACTGGATTCGGGGCATGGCTGGCTGGACCTGGAACACCTACAGTGGCTTCCTTAGCATATCTGGCATCTCAGCAGCAGTGAATGAAATGGGGTAGCCACCGCAGACTCATCATGCGGCCAGTTTCCCATCACTGAGCACAGTCCTACTGGTCCCAAGAACTGTTTCAGTTAGTGCTAACCTACTCACAAGACCTGCTATGTTCCAGCCCCATATTGCTGCCTCATCTAACTCAAAAGAGCTATTTGAGGCACAGATTATTATGATCATTATTCTATTTTATAGCAAAATTGCATGAGGTTCATTCCGAAAGACCCAGTGTCAGGGCTGAGGAGATGCATCAGTGGTAGAACACTTGCCTGGCACACAGAGTCCATGAGTTCAAACCCCAACATGGAAAGAAGGAGAAAAAATGAGAAATGGAAGAACAAATTCATCCATCAATGTCATGTCCAGGTTTAAGAGCTCAGTGTTGTGGCCCAGTATTTATAGCTCCTGTTAGGATTTGTCCCACTCCAAGCAGCCTAGCAATGCAACCCACACACATGCCTAGGTCAGTGGCCTACAGTGGAACTCACTGGATTTCTGAGCCATATTTAGTTGGTTTCTAGGCAGTGGGACATACACAAGAGTGAATGACTGGAAGGTTCAGTCCCGCTAGGCCTATCTGCCTTTTAAAATAAGATCTTGTTAACTCAAGTGGAAGTGTAACTGGTAGGACGTATACATTTGTTCTCTAAGTGCGTATTGAACATTCTTAAGTGCCGTCTTCCAGGATGTGGGATACAGCTAGCATCGAATCTGTGTCGCTCGGTACAAGTGGGGAGCACGGAGACTGACAACGCTGGTCAATTCAATGATAGAAAGGGAAAAGACAGTGAATGGCCTAGAGATTAAGACTCTACTGCTTTCCACTCCTTGCTCACGGAGGGCTCCTCATAAGGCAATGCTTCGGCCATGTTGGACCTCAGGGCTGAAAAGTCCAGACAGAAGGAACAGCAAAGTCTGATTAAATGGACCAAGAGAAAGGGAAATAGTAAAGTGAGAGTAGAGGTAAGGCAAAGCGCTGGGCCTTTCGGCAGTGGGAAAGGCTTTCGATTCCAGCTGAAGTGAGATAGTCAATGGAGTTTTGAAGAACTGCACAAGCCAATCAATGATTTTAAAGGATGACTGGGCTGCCCGTGACAAAAAGGAGCAGCGATGATCGCAATGAAGAGGTTACTGCACCATCCAGGGACGGAGGCCTGCAGTGCAGCGGGAACCGCAGGGGAACAGTGAGGAGCTGACTGTCGCATGCATTTCCAAAGAAGAGCTAAGTGGATTTGTGAACGGGTTAGATGAAAGCTAGGAGATGATCCATGGATAGCGCAATGTTTTCGACCTGAGAGGCAATGGATGGCGAGAACAGGAAATGGACAGCAGGGAAAGAGTTCGGCTGTGCCTGGGGAGGTCTAAGGCCCTCTCGGGAAAGCTACTACTGTTGTCGGGTTATACAGACATGTTAAGCCCATCAAATTGCCTCCTAACTGTGTCTGTTTATGTCCATAGATTAGTGTTGCTCTCCGCTTTGGCCCGAGGAGCTAATTCTTTTCAGTGCAGTGTAGTAGTTACTACAGAGACTCACGTGGTCAAAACGATGACAGTAAGTGAAGAGTGGCTGGTCCTACATGGGACATTTCTACCCCTCCTACTGGGCTCAGGGAACATTATGGAAAGGGGGACAGAAGGACAATAAGATCTGGAGGGAGTCCAAGTGTTGTGAAGCCCTGTCTTCCAGGTGTGCCACGGCACTCCATTCATGAACTCACATGCGCAATGCTTACCGGCACAAGGTTGTACCATCAACATAGGGAGGGAGGAGAGGATCACAGATGGGACCCATCACAGAGAGGAGGAGAGGAAGATCCCACCTCCCTGAGGAACTAATGGCAGTTGGTTAATTGTTCCTATTCCTGTAAATTACTGCTCTGCATGAAAATGACCCTAATTAAACTTATTGGGGGACACACACACAAACACACTCATAAACGTATGCATATATACACACACAAACACACACACCCAATTTCAAAGTAGAAACAGAACTGGCTTGGGAAAAGATCAGTAGGTTTGAGATGGAGTCGAGAGGGTTATTGGGGGGTTGAATATGAGCAAATGTATTATATACATAATATATGAATATGTCATAATTAAATCCTAATCATGCATAACTAATATGCAATTAGGAACACAAAGAGGAACAAACAAAAAGAACATGAGAAACAAACAGAAAATGAGACTGAAAAGAGGAGCCAGTGTTTTAATAACGTGAGAAAGCCAAATTAATTCTACAGATAGATAGATCAATTAGGATCAGTCCCAACAGTTGATCTTGGATATAGTAATGCAGAAGTCCATGGCAATCTAACAAGATCTGTTTTAGGAAAGAAAAAGGAAAAACAAAAGCTAAATAATGGAATGGCTTCCAGTATCCATCTTCCCATGGCAACCTTATGGTATAATACACACTGGAATTACTCTTTGTCAGAGTGATGGAAAAAACATTACTTGGCATCAGAGGTAGACTCCCTGAGGAAGAGAGCTGACAGACTACACCCCAGTGAAGATCATCAGTCACACTGAGAAAAGCGATGCTGCCCAGAGCCTCCGATCTGTGGAAGATGTGCCACAGTAGCGTGAAGATAGGGGCTGGAGAATGAGGGGTGTGACCTGGAAAAGCACCAGAAGCTTCCATTAACAGTGCCTGCTAATGGGGTACATGGCTAACGGGGTACATGCCCAATGGAGGCACACCAACAACCTGCTGGTACCCTGGTAGACACTGTAAGAGGCTCTAACAGATCTGTGTTTGGAAAAACCTCTTCATGTGAATCACTGGTGGAAGACTAGTCTTTCCAACCCGTGGTGTTTGACCATAGAGATAGCCATATCTAAAAACTGAAATTTGGGTGACAAATTGTACCGAACATAAGAATTATCTCTAAACAAAGTTGAAATCTTGTTAGAAACTCTAAAATGATATATTTTTATAGGAAAAGATAGATGCACTCTTAGGATAATGAAATGTTTCTGAGATGTGACATCGCACAATCAAGAAAGGAAACGTCAAACACATTAAAGTTCTTGTTCTTCAAAAGACTACTAGGAGATAAATGCGTAAGAAAGAGAAGCTCAGACCGAGAGAAAAGATTTGAAAATCATACAGGCAATAAAGAACCTGAATCTGGAATGTCAAACTTCTCAGTTCTCAGAGATTCATAATAAAAATAATTAGCAAGATATGAAACAGATCCTTGACCAAAGAAAGACACAGAGATAACAGAAGCACAGGGAAGAGCCCTCACTGTTTCCGGTTGTTGGGCTAATGAAAGTCATAATGTGATACCACTAAGTAGCCATTAAAATGACTTACCACATCAAGTAAAGGGTGGAGAGGTAGGGTCTTTCACATACTATGGATACAATGATAATCATCATTTAAGAAAATCATTTGAAACTTTTTCAAAAGGAAAGTGATGGGATGCGAGCCCACTGGAACGTGTGACCCTGGCAGGCCTTGACCTACCCCTTCCCTCTCCCCCACCCCCAATTCCCTCAGCCTTGCTTAAAGCCCTTAGATAATATTCCTGAAGCTAGCTACCGAGGTCTGTTTCCTTATCTGGCCTCTCCTCCTCCTGAGGCTGACTACCGAAGTCCAGCAGTGAAAAGGTCCCTCTGGTTCACTGAATTAACGTGCCCAATTAAAATTAAACACCTCACCGTACCATTGGGTTTCCCATTTTAACCTTTATATACCGTCATTTGCCTATATGTCCTGTATCTGTCTCCCCTCTGTCCAGAGGCAGTCCTTTGTCTCTGTGAGACAAATACCCTTTCCCCTGTCCTCTCCCCCTTCCCCCTTGTATTCCCTAGATCCTTTACCACCCATTCTAACACAGACCTCCCCTTCTCCTCTTAAAAATTACATCTGAAAGGTCATTTTCTGCTGTTTTCTGCCTGAATCAGAAAGCAGCCACTTTAACTTTTCTTCCCTGCTTAATAAAGGACCTGTGAGAACTGCTATTTGGATGTGGTTTATGCATAGTCTGGGGTGGGGAAGGAACCTCCACGGTGTGGGGGCCTCTCCTTCAGTAAGTACACACCACAAAAGCAGCAGTTATTCTTCTTCTCGGCATCATACAAAGAAGTTCATGGCAGCTGGACCTGAAGTTTCCAAAATGAAAGACAATTTAATCTGTTGGTTTACAGGTAAATGTTCAAACTGTGGTATGACCCATACAATAGATTACTATGCAGCAGCAACAACAACAACAAATGTGATTGACTTAAGTTCTCCATGGACTGACCACAGGATAATGATGCAGAGAAACAGAAACAAGAAGACAAAAACTAAGTCAAACTTATGATCCCAATCGTAAAAAATTCTAGTATGTATAGTGATGGATAGCAATGAGTGGTTGGTGAGAAAGGAGGGGAAGGAGGGGAAGGCTGGTCATAGGGCAGAGAATACAAAGTGGCGTGAGAAAATCTTTGGGACAATTACAATATGGCTTCACAGAGGAGATGTACATACGCACAGCTCAGAACAACAAACTTCATACTTGAAACATGTATAGTTTGTTGAACACCAATTGTGTCTTATAAACTGTGATTTTCAAAAACTGGGAGAATGGTGTCCACAGAAACAGACAGTTCTTTTGAGGAGTTATGCCAAGAGGCAATCACATCTAACCTGCGGTCTATGAGCCACAGAGGCTAGCCATGAATTGTTCCTGTTAGTCATCATCATTATCCTGAGGTCAAACCCTGGAGAACTTAAGTCACTGGCATTTTCTTTTTCTTTTTTTTGTTGCTGAACAATAATTCATTGTTATGTGTCATACCACAGTTTAACCATTTATCTCTAAATCAACAGATTAAAACCATAAACTTAATAAAAACATTATGGGATTATATATGACTTTTTTCATAATTTGATTATGTGACTCTCACATGTGAACTTTCTAGATGAAATCATGTAGCAATGTCAAGAGGTAGGATACACTTGGGAAAGTGATTTAAGGTGGCAGGGACAGAACCAAACTTTTAGATTAATTTTTTTTAGATGGGACGCATTCCAGGAGACATATGTAGGGCAGAATTCAGTACTAAAGGTGGCGCCTGCAGCAGTGAGAATCTCGAGCGGACTAGAAGCGGTGGACACTGACATACAAGCAGGAGGGGGACAGAGAGTACACAGCTCAGATGCCAGGAGCAGATGGCATAGAATGGCAGCTGGGCAAGTTCTCTTTGGACAGTGTCCTTCTGAGCAAAACCCAGAGCAAGGTTGTTAGACAAGAATGAGGGGGAAGCTTTGCAATTTAATGAATAAAGGGAAGAAGTGAGCAGATGAAGTTGGAGAAGACTAAAGGTTCCCTGGAGAACAGAGGCCATGAATTTGATGGTGAGGGGCCCCTGTGGTTGGATACTCTTCTACTGGTAATATATCTGCAAAACAAGCCCTGTTCCTTCCAACTCTAAACCTATCAGATTCATCCAAAAACCCCCTTGCTCCCCATCCCTACTGTCCACCCGGTTGCTGTCTCACTCTCCTTTACAAATGTGTCCTGTGCATCTTTGCTTACTGTCCACTCCTGCCGCATCCTGAGAACGGCTCCTGGTACGGAGATGATGAGGGAGGGATCCACAAGGAGCACTTCCCTCCTCCCTCGTGGAGTCTGTTAGCAGACGACACTCCTATGGGAAACTAGAAATACTAATGCACCTTCAAGTCTCTTTCCTTGTGGCTGCAGCTAAAATATTTTAAGGTGGCAGGGTGTAGGGGAAGGGGTTAAGTACGCCCCAAAGTATTCCTGTCCACCACTGAAGACATGAGTTAAACATGTTCAAAATGTTCCTCCCTGCTGCCTTGAACTATGACCTTAAACCAGGACACGCAGCCATGCACTTATGGAGCTGAAAATTCTCTAGAATGTGCCCGTCCCAAAGTGCCTTCTCGTGGGAGTGTGGGATATTAGTCATGCGCTTCTTTGTTTGAAATTAAGTCTGCTGCTACCCCATCTCACTTGCCTTCCCTACTCTAACTCTTGGCTTTACTTACTCAGGCTTTGTACTCGTCAACACGCGCATCCACGGCATTTGGTTATAATCCCATCTATTTAGGACCTCTATCTGTGAGTATTTCTCCTTTAATCCCCATACCACCCTGCTGCTTCCTGGGAGGCAATCTGCTCTCAGACTTCCAGTAGGGTTGTATCAGTGAAGGCCACCAAGTGGTTTAGAGGTCTGCACTTCCTCTCTTGGTCCTATTCGGCCACTCACCCACCTGCTGAGTGTATATTCCAACTTGAAGGTCATAAAGCAGCTGTGCCTACTCTTTCCTTCTGGGTTTTAGTCAACAGCTCTTCCCAAGTCCTCAAAGTGGGGGTGGTAAGACCTCTATTAGGAGCCTTAAGGGTGACAAGCTGGTGATTCTCTTCCTCTGCCCTCTCATATGTAAATAAAGTTCTTTATTAACACCCCCCCCTTTAGGATTATCCTAATTTGTGTGCACCATCTGTTTCCTGCTGGGACTCTGAGAGCATACCTGTGTGTGAACAATGATTTAATAACTCTGGATTCCATTACAGCCTCAATAAAAAAAAAAAACAGCCAGCACCATTGCCATCCTTTGGGAGCTTGGTAGAAACACGTGATTCCAGCTCCCACCCCAGACTTGCTGGATCCCCGTCTAGAATTGGAAAATTCCCTGGTGTAACCCAAGAAGCATCACATTTTTTTTTCTCTAAATTTTATTAAAACTTTTTGATTGGGAATAAAAAAAAACCCATAAAAGATTCACTCAGATTAGTTCAGATTACGGGATTACACATCTCAGGCAGTAAATGAGAAAGGCTCAGAAATCTAATAGGACCCATGAACGTTTTGCATGTTACTCTTGAGAATGAGGGGTTCCTGAAATAAAATGGTTTATTGAAGCATTGCTGATGTTGTACCCACAAGGACTACTTCTAAGGTAAGCTTCCAGGGCTCCCAGCAGCAAGGACAAATGCTGTTTGGAAAAGTATCTGTTAGACTAAAAGAAGAAAGAACATTTCCTATTAAAAGGTTAGAGGAAGGTATATATTATTTGTACTGAATCTTCACTGGCCATAGCAAGGAAAGGAAGGGTTATAAGGGGAAAACTGCAGGAAGTCAGCCAGCATGGAGATGTCAACACGGTTTCTGGATGGGTTAGTGATGTAAGCAAGGTGTCGGTTTCAGGTAACCCAGACCCAGAAAGACAATTATCACATGTACTCACTCATAGGTGGTTTTTAAACAACAAGCAAAGAAAACCAGCCTATAAATCACAATCCCAGAGGACCTAGACAACAATGAGGACTCTAAGAGAGACATAGATGGGTCTAATCTACATGGGTTAGAAAAAAGACAAGATCTCCTGAGCAAATTGGGAGCATGGGGACCTTGGGAGAGGGTTGAAGGGGAGGGGAGAGGCAGGGAGGGGAGCAGAGAAAAATGTAGAGCTCGATAAAAATCAATAATGTGAGATGGTATTTTGCCGTCTCCCCAGTCTCCATTCTATCCGGAGAGCCTGCTAATTAATTTTAGAACACTGGAGAAACGTGCTCTTATCAAACTTCATGAACAAAATACTAGAGTCAGTATAGGATAAAAAAATGTCAAGTACAGGAATAAGTCAGGAGGTGTATTAGGTTTGTTGTTGTTATTGTGAGCAAATGCATTTCCCAACAGAGTATTACAATTTTGAATTTTATTAATTGGTTCAAATGATTCACAATCTCTTTGTCCTTAGGAACATCTTCACAGATGTACTAAAAGGTATGCTGTAACTTAAGCAGGAGCTTCTCAATCCAATCAAGTTGGATCAAGATGAATCATCACGACAGGCCTTGCCCAGTCATCCCTAATCATAATCCATAATTCACTATTCTCCACATTGCCTCAGCTCCCAAGAACCTGTAAGTCTCTTGGGCATGTATTCTTTATCTTCCTGCCAGCATCCTCATAATCTGAGGTTTTTGTTTTGTTTTTTTTTTTTTTTTTGAGATGGGTCCATCATTACATTCCCTGTTCTGTCCTGTAAACTTCTTTCTAGGTATCTAAATTTCAGTTGAGAGTAAGAATCATTTGTCTGCCTTGTCTGTTTGGGCAACGCTTTCAGCCTGATTGTCTCTCACCTACCAAATGGAGGGCTAGCTGTCAATCACTGAGTCAGCAGGCACTAGGTAATGTGATGTGGACCATACCTGCTCTAGGCTATCAGAACTGCAGGGGCAGTGGAAGACCACGCCATGATTTTATGTCGAGCCTTAAGTGATGCAAAGCAGGGTTTCCAATCTTGGTCGCAGACTCCTTTCCTTACAGCACCACCTCACAGGCGTATCTGCATCCTATGGCAGCCTCTGATATCAAGGCTCAGAGACTACTTCATGTTTAGGGTAGTTCAAGTGTTGTATAACAAAATTAATTACGTTTAATTAAACTTATCCATTTTTTATGGCCCCAAACAAATCCAGAATGCCATGTAAGCTTATGAGATGGCAGCTCTCCAAAGGTTTTTGCTTCCAGAGACTTATGTAATTTTAGGGATTATTTTACACTAGCGAGTCTGATGAATGGCCTTTCAGCCTTGGTTTAGCAGCAAGAATTAGTCTCTGGGTCCTAGAACATACACACTGTGTCCTTTCTTTCCTAAAACCCTGCAATAATGTGCACCACCCCTTTTCCATCTTCTCTTTTTATGAGACATTAAGATTATGCATGTGGTCCCTCCTCCCAACTAAATAAATGGAGGCAGCAGAGGGAAACGGTCTCTCACAGGATGGCTACAGTGTAGCAGTGTGGGCCTCATTAGTACACTGAACCAGTGGCTATTCTCATCTGTTACATATTTCTCTCAGGTTGTGTGCTAAACCAGGACTCAGCATGTTTCTCGTTCTCCAAGGGTAGAGATGCCTAATCTAATGTGCCTTGGACCCAGACGGAAGGAATACCTTTGTCTCTGGTCAACGCCATCCAGGGGGTGGAGGTCTGACAGGAGCCAACAGACTCAACATCTACCACACACACCATGCACTATTACCTGACTTTTAGACAGTTTTCAAAGTTAGCAAAGAACACTGAAAGACCCAGATAAATCCAGACCCATCTAGCTGGAAGAGAAGAGCCAAAAGTCTAGGTTAGCCGGTTCAGTGTCTCTGTTTCAGGAACTAGCTGAAGATAAAGTTAGATTATAATCTTGAGAAACAGGAAGTTACCCCCTTGTGATTATCACTGGTATTTTCGGAATTTTCCATTGACGCCCTCCGTACCCTCTTTTGGATTACTGGGTTGTGGTTTCTTCCCTTAAATATCCCTTCTCCCAGCTACTCGGGGTTGAACTCTCTACCCCTGCATGGGAAATGAGTTTCAGCCCCAGTGCACTGGTTCCTGTCCTGTCAATAAACCTCGTGTGATTGCAGCAAGGACGGTCTCGTGAGTTCCTGGGAGGTCGTGTTATCCCGAGACTCGAGTGAGAGGCTCTGTGCTCCGGAGGTCTTTCAACACACTTTACTGCTTAAGAAGGATCCACTCAATTCTTCAGATAAATCACAATCCAAAGTAGTTTATGGACCAAATGCCTTGCAATATATTTATTCAGTAATTACATAGAAGCAGCCAATAGGCTTAATTCCCCTTCAGAAAAAACAACTAAAATGGCACAGCATAAAATCAACGGTAAGCCTTCAGTTTCTGCACTTGTGTATTCGGTGACCTTTGAAAGTCTTCAAGGACAAGAGACTGTCAGAAACTCCAATCTCAAAATCTTCTTGAGTTCTTAAACCCCGATTTCCTTTCCTATTTACCTTTTCTCTGTTAAAATAATTACTAGTTTTTTATGTCTGTAAACTCTCTTTCCTACAGAGGTGACAGAACACTGTATTACATCATATCTTTAAAAGTTCTCTTGATTTAGGGTGAAAGGTTTTTAAGAGCAAGAGGTTGGGGAGAAGCAGGTTAAAACAATGTCTCTGGACAAGGCTGGTTCACTCTTAAATTCATAGCAGCTGTTGGCTGTTGGCACATGATTGACCCACTCAACATTATATCATGGTGAGGTGTGGGGGGACCACAGAAATGGGTTCGCTCCACCTTGACTTGACTCTTGTTCTTTCAAAGTTATTGACAAGAAGTCTGTCTTAAGCAGCGCTACAAACAAGATATTCTGACCTAGGGTGTCGTTACTTCTTGTTTTGGATATTAAAATGGCCCAGAGGTGGATTTGCTCCACCTCGATCAAAGATCAGAGAATTCAAGGCCTATTTCTGCTCCTTCAAGGATAAAACAGGAGGTTTGACCCAGGGAGTAGCTGGTTGCTGCATGTCCTGCCTAAAACATCAAAATGTTTAACTCAGGAAATAAATGTCTCAGGTATTGAAGCAAATAATTGTTCTGTTTGTCCTTTATGTCACAATAAAGCAGGGTTTTTTTGGTTTTGTTTTGTGTTTTTACCTTCTTCCCTTTTGGATTGGGGTATATAAGCATATGGAAAATAAACACAGGTATATTTAGCATTCACTTGGTAGCCCTCCCGGTTCTAGCCTATGTCTCTGTATTTCTTTCGTATCGCTGTTCCTACCTAATTTTTCTAATCACATGCCCCTACCCTGGAATGTGCAAACCCCATTAAGGCTGGACCTTATCAGATGTCATCCCAACGTGTGGCTAAGAGTGAGGAAGGGGTACACGAGCCCCCCCATCAGAGCTCAAGAGCCACTTACAGCTCACAGATGCTAGGCAAGGGAGAGCCAGTTTTCTTTACAGATGTGTTTCCTTGTTGACCATAACCTATGGAGGGCCCCACACCTATGGATTTACAGGCAACACTAACTAGACTCAGGAGGACACGAAGTTGGGAGAGGGATAGGAACAGGAGTGGAGACTAGGAGGAGCTGGAGGGAGGACTACTGGGTAAATATGATTAAAATATATATGTGCATAAAATTCTCAAAATTAAAAATTCTATTAAAGGGTAAATAAATTACTCTTGGACTACTATGAGTAGTCATTAAATCAAAGCCCTAATTATGAATTATAGGAAAGGTGCTATATTTGGCCTTAAAGGTTTAAAAGATGGATAAAATACAATCCTGTTCTCAAGGATTATCTTGTCAGATAACAGGGCAACAGGTTTATAGATAAAGGATGATTATATCACATGACAGATACCACTAATAGCAGGAAACAGAGGAGGGAAACATGTTCAGACCTGTAGGCTACAGAGAGAACTCCCAGGGAAGGTACGCTGAAGAAAGTGATGGTAGAAGCAGAGAGGCCAGGGAAGAACCTCTGGGGTCTGGGAAAGGCCGACTCTGAGGACATGCAATGGACCAGTCACTACAGAGAGAGAGTGGGGGGAGCTGGCAGTCATTCTGATTGTGAGAAGATGGTCACCCATGAGGATGAACAGACAAGGAAGATGAGACACCCAGGTGTGGTGCAACTAATCTTCCTTAAGAGCCAGGACTGAATTTACAGCTATTACTGAAAATTAGTTTTGGTAGTGAATACAATAGAAAGACTAGGTTACAAAAAGATCTTGAGTACAACAATCTACATTAAAATCAATCATTTCATGCCCATATTTCTCCAGGTTTTTTTTTTTTTTTTGACTGACAGTATTTGTAACAAAACAGGGACTCTGCCTCATTTTCTCACTAGCAGGAGCCAGGTGAAGACCTATGATGCCTTCTAACCAGAGCACGTGAAGAATGTCTTCAGAGATCTGGAGAACTTATAAGTCATTGCCAGCAACCTACAAGTGCAATGTGTTACATCTGAGCAGGCAAAGTTAATGATACAAACCCTGCTTCAGGAGTTTGTCACATGTTTTAATTTTATGAATATCTTTGAGTGTCTTTCATATTACTGGACACAATGAAAACAACAGTACTTTACATTATAGAAAACATGTTTATTTTTTATGAACTCAATTAAAAAATACTCATTCTTTGTCAGGGCTGGTCCATTATACTGTTTCTTTGGAAATAATGAAATATACATAAAATTATTAGCTATTTAACAATAATATTAAATTTTCTGTATTGTATGAAAGATGGGTATGAACAAGGGATTCAGAACCTACCTGTAAAACAAACAGGGACTAGGTACAAGCTCAGTAGTAGAGCACTTGTCTACCATATGAAGGCCTTGGTTTAACCCTCAACACTGTGAAAACAAAGTAAGCATTTCCACTAGTGGGTAATAGGAGCCTATTGACAAATTCTAACAGAGCAGACTACACACTGCACAATGGTAAATTGTACAATACATCCTTATTTTGAATATGTTCCTTGATGTTTCAAAACTCAGCTTACGAAAGAAACCCAGAGATGTGATCATTTCTGTTAGAGAATGTGTCTTCTGAAAATGGGATACCTAGTACCTAAATGCCCCAAAGCTCTTTTCAACTTCTTGCCCACATAATAATGTCCAAAGTCCACAAAGACACGGAGAATATTTAGTTTTGACTTCTGAGCAGGTGTAACACCAGCTCTTCATCCTCTGCTAAGGACAGGCCTGTATCCAAAGGCTCTAACGTTTCCCACTTGGCCTTCTTTCCATGACGGCTTCTTGGTTGTGCATCGTCGACTTCAGTGTTATTCCTTTTCCTCATTCCTTGCTTCTTCTTGGTATCACTGGTGGGAACAAATCCAATGATTTATTTTATAAATAATTAACTCAGTATGAAGTCAAACACTTAAAATAGGACAGAATAACCAAATGTATAGCAGATAGATGGTGAAATAATATCACAATACCAGGACCCCTATGTCACATATGCATGGTTATAGGGCCTATCATAAAACAGACAAATGCAGGGTACTGCATAAACTATATGACATTCAATATGATAATAACAGGGAGCTCTGGATGCATTATCCAAAATTTGAAGATACAGAGAAGCCCCTTAGGTATGGCAGACTATAGTCTATCCTTGTCTTAACACATCAAATTAACTCTACTTAAAGTTAGCCTTGAGGTAGCAGGCTATAGATATAGATAAGATACATATAGATACAGATAAGATATAGATACAGATAAAGGTATCAGACACCTTATATTAATTATTAATTAATTATAACATTATAATAAATAATAAATTATAACATTAACATCTAATATTAGCAGGATATGTTATAATAAAGAGGTTAAAATGTCAAAAAACAGCAAATCAATTTCCTTTCTTTAAAAAGGCATACAGTCGTAAGAAACTAAGTACTACCAGATAATTCTGCACACATCCTGCACACCAGCCATCAAAGTAGAACTAACTTCTGAGAAGAGAAAAAGTCACTAAGTGCATTAAACAAAGACAAAAGATGGGGCAGATGAAATAGCTACCTGAGTTCAATCCTGGAAACTCACAGGTAGAAGAAAATTGTTTTCTGATTTCCACAAGTGTCCATTGCACACTCATAAATCAATAAATGCATTTTTTTAAAAAAAATTATCAAAACACTTTGAGATATCATATTCAAGATGACTCAACTGGAGGGCATGGAACAAGACGGCAGCTGAGTAAGAAGGGCTGGCGCTCTCCCCGCCACACACTCTACAAGTTGAGCAGCTACTTACATACTAACTGATCAGCACAGAGCTAAGGAAGTCAGTAATCACTTCAAAATAGCTCAATACAGTAAAAAGGCAATTTAAAAAACCCCATGCTAACCACAAAGCAGACGCCTGTAACTGACAAAATGCCAAATAACAGGAAATAAAAAACACAGTAACAGAACAATACCCTTAATTACTGAGAAAGACTGTGTTAGAGAAAGTAACCACAATACTAGATATTTTATACAGAAAAATCCCCAGATACCAACAATATTGGAATTAATCAGTAAACTCAGCAAAGATAAAAAATGTAAAATCAACATATGAAAATCAATAGCATTACTATATCTAACAGTGAGTTATTTGAAATATAAATCAAGAAGCCTATCCTATTTATAGTAGTTAAGAATAAAATCTAAGGTGAAGGAGCTCAACAATGAGATGCTAATGAAAAACTTTAAAAAAAGAAACAAAAAAGTAAAAATACATTCTACATTCATAGACAGGAGGAATCAATATTGTTAAAAATGTCCAGAATGACTCCCAGAATCAACATAATCTCCATCAAAGTACCAATTCATACTGTATAGAAGAGGGGGAAACAGTTCTAAAATTTACATAGACCTAGAAAAAAAATCCTAAAATTTACATGAACCTACAATGAAGAGGGAGAAGGGGAGGCAAAAGCAAGAAGGAGAATAGGGAGGGAGAGAGGGAGAAGGGAGGGAGAGAAGAAGGGGGGGGAGAAACAGTAGTCAATCAATCTCTGAGGTTTTATTATTTACTTAGAATTATTCCAAAAATTAAATGAAAGCAGATAAAAACCATACAGTGGTTCTTAACATATTAACTTTCTGCCTAAAAATTATACCCATTCAAAAAAAATTCTCACAGTAGCTGTATATAATAACCAGTAAAAACTGCTACATAAATATTGTATTCTATTCCAACCACATGATGTATTCAAAAAGACGAATTGTTCAAGTTTGAATGGATTCCATTACTGTTTAGAAGGCAGCCTGTTATAAAAGTGAAAATGCCTAATCAGCATATCCATTTATAACCAGCTGGAAGCAAAACTATAGATAATTCCCCCATTTACCTCCCAGAAGCCCCAAAGCTCTGACTCAGCCATTTTCTTCACCAATAGAGGAAAGGCAAGCAAGATGATACGATGTGGCTATTCAAAGCCACAAATTGCTGAACTTTGAAAAGATGCCCAGAGCAATGAACATGAAAGACTTTTCAAAAAGAACTTAGCCAGGGAAGAATTAAGATAAATCTTTCTTTTCTTCTTCTTCTTTTTTTTTTTTTTAAAAAAAAGCTTTTAAAAAAGATATTTAGTCCTAATGTGTTCAGGAGTGTGGCCAATCCTGTGCCAGTCCGACTAGGTTACAGTGCCATGAATAGAAGGTGAAGCACCTCAGAGAGCTTCACAGAAAGCGTAATGAGTAGGCGCACTACTGCGTCTCCCTTGTCTATTGTGCTTTTGCACATCACAGCTCTGCAGGAAAGAGCTGCTTCAGTTTTCTTCCAAAGGAAAATCAGATGTGAATGTTGCCTATGTTCAATTAGCAACTGCAATTCTGGAAGGCATTTTATGATTACTTTCTATAGCAAATAAGTAGTGATGTGAATAACAAATCATCTGTTAATAGGATGGGAATTTTATGGATAATCTGCCACAATTTAAGCCCTAAGGAATAGTAATCAGAAAAGCAATGATCTGGTCTCTTTCCAAAGCCACAGTGTGCGAGAAGCCCTGAGTTATTTCGCACCCTGCTGCATTGGGCAGAGGACCTCTGTCCTCTGAGTACTTGGTAATTGGTGGGAGCTCATTGGATTTAAGCAGGAACTGGGACTTCCTCATCAGTTAGCAGACAAATATAGGCCATGTTCAAATTATTTCTTGGTTCTTAAATTATTCTTGACAAACCCTGGACAGCTTGTGGCCCAGAGTTCTATCAGGCAGCGTGTAGCAGTTTTAATGGTTAATACCTATTGTCAAGTTGACAGATCTAGAATCACCCACCAGATGGAGCCCTGGGCATACTTGTGAGGGAGTGTCTTGACTGGGTTAAATGAGATGGGAGGATCCACCCTAAACATCAATTATACATTCCACAGGCTGGGGTCATGAACTGAAGACACTGGAAACCATGTGGGCATCAGTGTTCACCCTCCTGCTTCCTGACGCAGAGAAGTATGACTGACCAGCTTTCCAATGATCCTGCTGCCCCTTCTTCCCAGCCATAACTGTCTGTGCCCTGAGACCTCTAAACTAAAGCAAACCATTCTTCCCCTTAAGTTGCTTCTTGTCTGGTATTTGGTCACAGTAACAAGGGGAAAACAAAACTAAACAAACCCTCACACAACACCACAGTCCAACACAACACCAGTATCATTTAGCAAGTAGATGGCAAAACGTCTGAAGATACCAAGGCTGAAAAATAAAAATGGATTTCACTCCAAAACAGAAATTCAAAATATAAACCCCATAAAGCAAGTGAACCCCAATATGTTAAGGGGGGGGGGGGTAAAGCTGACAGGTAGGTAGTGGCCTTCAGGGTGGGGCAGAATATCTGGGCTTGAGTTCCATATTTTGTCCTCCTATCAACACCCATAAGGACAGAAAGTGCAGTCTTGAAATGTTTGAGCCAAGTGTGAGATAGGGTCATGCTACAATAAGTCAGTATTAATAACACACCACGTGATAAAGCACATCATAAAACCTAAGGGCAAGGCTTAGCTCGGAGCACCAAAAGCCCACGACTATCAAAATAAAAAAAATTCAGAGATACTAATCTTTTAATAATCTAAACCATAGAGACTTCATTAGTAATGTATACTTACAGAACAGATCATACAACTAAGTACAGAGTAAAACATCGTCATTTGATAATGTAATATGAATAGACAAAGACGGCAATTCAACGCCTCAGACTTTACTAAAAACATTAATACAAAAGCATGTCACAACACCCAAACCAAACACCTGATCCAATTATTTACTGGCAATAATGGAGGAAGAAAGAGAAAAGTGGAACATGAAGTTTGAAACTTTGATATATTAAAAACTGATTTTTAAATGAGATATAACTTTATTTCCTAAAATCTCTGAAGCCCAAACTCAAAAATCTCCTAGAAGCTGAGCTTATTTTTCTGTAGTTTTGATTTTCCTGGTTTCAACATTTAAATTATTTTCAAACAATTTAAAATGCATTTCCTTCAACAGCATCTGTGTTAAATTCAAGAACAACAAAAGATGTGTGTGTGGGAGCACATGACATCCCAGTCTGCACACTGGATCAGCATTTCCACCAGTGCTCTCTACTGCGGGGAAGGCATCTCTTTCCAGCTGCTATCTCGGCTCCACTTCATCATCTTCCCTTGAAAGCATACAGGTACACAACTATCTATTGATACGGATCTTTCCCTTGATCAATATAGATCAAATTGTTTATCAGTCATCTGTCACCTAGTATTGCTACTTACTGATACGATTGTGGTCTTTCTCACCTGTATGCCATTTGTCACTTAGTATTGCTACTTACTGATATGAATGTGATTTTTCTCACCTGTATGCCATTTGGCAGCACCTTTCAAAAGTTTTAAAGTAAGTATGCCCAGTTTTTTTTTCTTCTGGGAATCTTGCCCAAAAATAATTTTATGAAATTTTATGAAAACTGAAAAAAAATTAGGAAACCAACCCAGAATAAAGATCCAGCTACATTTAAATAATATACATGTGGAAGGTCATTTGGATGTTTATTTTTAAATGTTCTTTTTGCTAATGCATGTAACTTCTGTTTTTCTGTAACCATCCTATATTAGTCTTTGAAATAAAAATTAAATTCAAAGTTCTAAGTAGTTAGGTAATGCTAATTATTTTGCATAATTCCACAAAGCTTAAAAGCAGATGGTGTGCAAAAAAAAAAAAAAAGTTCCCATTGATAACCTAATAACTTAGCACAGAAACAGGGACCTGTAGACTCAGTAGTTGAGGGTACACTGGTGATGGGTAATTATCGATAGTCTTAAAAAAGCTAGGAGTTGTGGTGCACCGCTGAGATCGCAGTACCTGGGGGATTAGGGAAGCTGCATTGCAGGTGAAGGCCAGTCTAAGCTACACAATGAGATTGTCTTATAAACAACAGGAGAAAGCAAAATAAATTACCTTCTAGCCTTTGTTCAGGCCCTCAGAACATCTCATCTTCTTTCTCTAGTCATGCATCATGTTCAGCCTACTTCTTTCTAACAGGATCCTACAGTAAACTAGAGTGGCTATAGATTCTTAGAAGCATCCTCTACCAAGAAGTTAGCATCAGTCAGGATACATAAATGGGTAAAGAGTGTTGGGATGAAAAGAAGCTGAAAATCTCCTCTGGCAGGAATACAGGCAACTACAGGATCATTATTATACTATTAGGTTACATATTTAATTGCAATAATTGTCCAAAGTATTCATGATTCAAATACTAGAATAAATTATTCATTCTTTTCTTAAAAAGGGCTTTCAACAGTTCTTCCGACTTTTATTCAGAGAGGCCTTACTAATTACTTCATATAAAGTGAATTCCCAAATCTGCCTTCACCAGTTATTTCTTTCAAGGCCCTCATGACCAGCTGTGTCCTACTTTCTGCTTATTTCTTTATGATCTGTCTGTCTCCCAACAGTATAAGATCTATGAGAGCTAGGGTCCATTCTTCTTCAGCCTCTGCCTACTCTAGAGTCAACTTTGTTTATTAACTGTCTACATACATAGAGTAATGCTGAAGAACCAAAACAGGTTATCACCCCGGCTCTGATTTTGTAATATGAAGGATACTCTCTCTGTATATCAAATACATCACATGTCATTAATTTCACTACCACATTCATTTCAACCAAGGCAACAGAATATTTCTGCAGATTCTTTTAAATGGAGGGAGCTGACTTTTCAATATCAAGGGCTTAATGAACAATTCTGAGATGAAAATAATAAAAGTAGACATTCCAGAAAACATCATAGTCTATCAATTGCATGCTGATTTAGAATCTCCCAACAGCTTCACCTTTACTAATTACATAGATTATCACACATCACTGACCCACTGCATTTCATATCTGGCTTTTTTTTTTTTAACTCTCATTAGGTCCTTAACAATAATCTTGCAAGCTAAGCAATATTTGGTTGACTGTGAAAACCAAAAAGAGCTTAAGTATATGTCAAAGCTCCAGAACTTGTTAAAGAAATTAAAATTCAAGGCGTTGACTGCAGGAAAGCCAAGTTTTTGTTGTTGTTGTTTTGTTTTAACACAGACTTAATTTCCCCAAACCCATACTTCTCATGCTGCAAAGTTTATGTCAATATCCAAAACTACACCAAGTGACACAAGTGAGCAAGCATTCCGCAGTCTCTCGGTTCACAGAACCTCATGTAGCTCATACATCACCCCTTGCTAGAGCAACTAAGTTTGTACTATCAGCTTCTGAGATCCTTCTGCAGAACCAGTGTACTGACAGGGAAAGGCAAAGAGAAGGAAACAGACTCCATGA
The DNA here is from genome assembly GCF_037038515.1 of Microtus pennsylvanicus. Classification (NCBI taxonomy): domain Eukaryota; kingdom Metazoa; phylum Chordata; class Mammalia; order Rodentia; family Cricetidae; genus Microtus; species Microtus pennsylvanicus. The sequence goes on along the minus strand of NC_134581.1, from coordinate 67,792,419 downwards.
TATACTTTCCCACTAATCAGAAACAAGTTTTATTACGCTGGAGCTCTTAGGAAGCTCTAGCCAGTACTTACAGGAGTCAGAAAGGGTGTGGGGGGATTATTTATTATAATAGCAAGAACAAAAGAAAAACTGGTACATGCTATAAATATAGTTAACTGCTCACATTAAACAGCATATTTTAAAATATTATAGAGGATTGGGAAAACAAAACAAAACAAAAACCCAGATCAGAATGTCCTTTAACTGGAAAACTACACTCCCTGGGGTGCAAGGTTGTTGAGTTAGAACTATTATACCAAGCCTTAAGAATGTTTCAAGTGCTACAAGACATGGCTATGATCTAGGCTGGAAGACAAAGATCTGCTAAGAAAACTTGTCAATCTCCGCTGTATGCAATGCTTTATTGGAATCCAGTATAGCGGACTGAATTCCCAGGGATATTAGGGCAAGAAGTTCACATAAGCTTGACTTTGAAAAAGAGGATGTATTGTATCAGAGCTCCTGTCCTAAAGAAGGCTGTGTGTATACATAGGGACTCCATGATAAAACAGAAGGTAACATCACTGCACACCTTAGACATCCAACAAAAGGCAGCACTAGGGCTGCGGAAAGAACACATTTTTATTGTAGCATCAGTACAGATCTTCAACTTCTCCGTTTTCCTCCCCTCTGTCTCTTCAAGAATGCAGAGAAAAGAATGGAGCAAATCTGCAGACTGGTCTAGTGGCCAAGAAGATGCGGCAGGTATTCAGAGTTATAGAAATAAATACTCCCTTATACAAACAACTGTTGGTGGAAAGTCAGTACAGACCAAGTTCAGCATCCCAGTGCCAGTCTGGGTATCTATTTGTACAAAACTTTTCTCAGTCAATAAACGCAGCTTAGATATTTTTCCCTACATAATTTAAAGCTAGTAAATTCATAAGTATGTACTAATTCATTTAAAAATATTCCCCAAAAGTTTTGTGGCTATCTGCAAGTATTGACACTTTAAAATTCAAATAAGTTGTGTCAGAGATGTTCCCTTTATGTAGGAAGATAAGGCCTCCCAGGCTGAGAGATGAGACAACCCCTGGAGTCTGTCTGGCACTGTCAGAATCCTAATGGTGCCTAGCCAATGAGGGGTGACCACGCGAAGTCAAGAACACCTGGGTGCTGGGAGGGTATAAACGTAAATGAGTCTGATAAATCCCTTCCACTGGACTCCCAGCGTCCTTTGTGTCACTGACATTGTGCCTTCCCACCCCCTCCCCTGAGGAAGGCAGTAGGACCCAGCTTCATCTGGCACCTGGGACAGGGACTTCTAGCACAGGTTTGGAGCTCGGTCAGAGCCCTTTTTCATTGCGGCTCTGATTTTTGGGTTTTGCAAGGAACAGGTTCTACTAGTTGTCTCTCCTCACTCGTGGCGTTGGACAGTGCCCACAAGACAGTGTATTTCAGTGAAAAGGCCCCTCAATGCTGTGTGTTCTCGGTCCCTTTGACAGGTAAGCATTGGGCCCCCATCCTTTCTTTTGCTTTGTTTGCCATGTTAGGATCCAGCAACATTCTTATAAATTTCAATTTATAAGATCATGGCAATAGGCCTGATGAAGATTAATCATTGCAGTGTACTCCAGAAAATCTGCTCTCTTTTTTTTTTTTTTTTTTTTTTTTTTTGGTTTTTCGAGACAGGGTTTCTCCGTAGCTTTTGGTTCCTGTCCTGGAACTAGCTCTTGTAGACCAGGCTGGCCTCGAACTCACAGAGATCCGCCTGCCTCTGCCTCCCGAGTGCTGGGATTAAAGGCGTGCGCCACCACCGCCCAGCTAATCTGCTCTTTTCTTAAAGACTACTTCTGCTTATGGAATCAGTACTAAGAATGCGTGACATTCTCAAAACCTCAATTCTCAAATTTCTACTGGAATTAGAAAGAATTATAGTGGGGGATGTAGCACGGGAAGATGTCTAGAATTTATTATAAACATAACTGAAAACACGTAAAAAAGTAATCTTAGATCAGAAGACTAATAATCAGAAAAGATCTAGGTTGGTGAAAAGGAAAAAGGGTATAAAAACCACAACTCTCACCACCAAACCTTGACCTCACTTCTTTTCATTAAACATCCATGCATTATTTGAAACTGTTAAAATCTTTTTGTTGTTGTTGCTTATAAATAATCTGGGGATTTGGTGAAGAGCTAGGAGTTCCCTTTCAAACAGACACAGGGACCTAAGTACATACACTATGCTACTCAATTGCTTTTTCTAGATTTTTGAGATTGCTCTAACACTTATCTGCAGAGTCATAGTTTAAAAACTTCTGCTCTGCAGAAACTTTTAACACAAAATTATTTCTCCTTCCATACTGAATTTAAATATCACCTAAGCCAGAAAACTTTGCTACTACTCTACATGTAGAATATTTTGTACTCCCAGAAATACATCAGCTTCCACCTCAAACTACTTTAACTGATTAATTTTCTCAATTTCAAAGATTATCATGCCCATCAAACTTTCAGCAAAATTCTTCACAGACCTCAAAAGAGCAATACTCAACTTCATATGGAAAAGCAAAAAAATAGGATACCCCAAACAATCCTATACAATAAAGGAACTTCTGGAGGCATCACAATCACAATCCCTGACTTTAAACTCTACTATAGAGCTACAGTACTGAAAACAGCCTTGTATTAGCACAAAAACAGACAGGACAAATGGAACCAAATCAAAGACCCAGATATTAATCCACACACTTTCGAACACCCAATTTTTTACAAAGAAGCTAAAAATATAAATAGGAAAAAAAAGCATATTCAAGAAATGGTGCTTGCATAACTGGGTATCAACATGTAGAAGAATGAAAATAGATCCATATCTATCACCATGCACAAAACTCAACCAACACTGAACCTCACAGAAGAGAAAGTAGGAAGTACACTTGAATATACCAGCACAGGAGACCACTTCCTAAATATAACCCCAGTAGCACAGACACTGAGAGAAACAAATTTACTCAAACATGAAACCAGCATCCATCAGATATTTCACAGACAAAACCAAACACACAAAAGACAAAAACAAAAAACCAAGCACTGACCATCTTTGGATTAATATTAAGAACCGATATTAACAGCTAATTACACATGAATTGAACCCATTTACTCAATACAGGTTAAGGTATCATCCATATGAAACTTAATCATAAAGAAGTCATGTTTAAATTGTGACAAGAGCCTTGTACAAGTTATAAATCTAACTGATCCTATGCTTCCTAGAACAACCTACCAAACATATCACTATACAACAATTCCTTTGTGGACCCCCACACTCTTTATCTTTGCAGTCAATGGAGAATGAACCCAGAGCCTTTCACATGCCCAGGAAAGGACTCTGCCTTAGTCTGGAAATTTCTTATAAAGGAACCAGACTTAGTCCAAGGCTGTCATCTAGAAATAAAAGATCAAAAGAAGTTATAAACTTTTTTGTTTGAAACATTAAGGTTATAAATGTTAACATTTAGTTTTATTGGACAATGAATATCTAGAACATAGGCATTTCTTCTTAATCATATTTAATACTTGGAAATTTTTATATCATTTCCAATCCACATGAGGATGGTCATGAAACAAACAAGATGAATGGTACTGTATATATAAAAATTAATATATTGCATATGTAAATAGTCAAATCTCTCATCTTGTGAGGCATAGCTAAAGAAACAATCTTATCAAACTATTTTAAAAGGACTCTTGCCACCCCATTCCTGTCTGGTTCCGATGTCTAGTATAGCTGTTATCACTGTCTTCAGGGAACTCTTCTTCACCCACCAGGCTCAACTGGGGACCTCACTGGTGTTCTCCGTGCTCATTTCCTATCTCCGAACATCCTACCGCATCTCCAGGCATACAAATCACAACAGTCATGCATTACAAATTTCAATACTACACACTTAATTCTTTGTAACCACAACTGAACTCAAAAGTTTCCTGAGAGTACATGAATGGTATTGTCTGTTTATCTTTTGTGCTCTGTGCCTGCATTGATTATGGCTAGCACATGACAGGCAATAAATCATTCTTTGTAGAAAGAATGTATGGAGAGAAATGAGAGACCCTCAAAAGAAAAGCAAATATGATATTTCGTTATTATTTTATTTTATGTGGGTGTTTATGTGCACTTGCTTTTATGTACCACTTATGTGAAGGTGCTGGCTGAGGCCAAAAGAAGGCAACAGATCTCCTGGAACCAGAGTTACAGGCAATTTTGAAGAACCTGATGGGGGCTGGGAACCAAACCTGGGTTTCCTACAAGTGTGGCAAGTGCTCTTAACTCCTGTATTTTAAATTAAGTAGAATGTGAATTAAATAATGTAAAACATTCTTACTGTACTTGTTTCCACCAAAGAGATAAATTCTTTTTATCATTCAAACATTGTGATTACAGTGCATGGGGTACTTGAAATGAAAATCATTTATGATCCCAAAGGCAACTGCTTAAGTTAGCCTTTTTCTGCTAAAAGATAAACAAACTTCAAAACATACTAGGGATAAGATCAAATGACTGTGCACTCATAACAGACCAATGAATTATGTCATAAAATCAACCAAAACAAAGCCCCAGTTTTTCTATGAATTTTTGTCTCTATTTTAGTAATAACAACAACAACAACAACAAATTCCTAATATCTATGAATTCTACCTAAACTAATTCCACCGGCTCAAAAAAGAAAGGGAAAGGAAGAAAAGGCCTGAGAAAATTGGACTAACCTTTTTTTTTTTTTTTTGGACTAACCTTTTAAAACAGATGAAAATGAAGAAAGAATCAGAAAAAAGGCCGGGCGGTGGTGGCGCACGCCTTTAATCCCAGCACTTGGGAGGCAGAGACAGGCGGATCTCTGTGAGTTCGAGACCAGCCTGGTCTACAAGAGCTAGTTCCAGCCGGG